>NW_026000093.1:31317444-31375817 GCF_001458135.2 Marmota marmota marmota | reverse complement strand
GCTGGCGAGCCGCTGGGCCTGCTCCGGGCACTGGCGGCGGCTCGGCTCCTCCCCTCTGGCTCGACGACAAATCGAGGAGACTCGGGTGTCTGTGCCTCATCCCCCCTACCAGGAGACCAACTGTTTCTGTCGTGGCTGGTATTGATGAAGTTCTCTCCTCCACCGCTTTCTGATGACATCAGATCTCTGCCATGTTGGTATCCTATGCGAATGGCAGCATTTCGTTCCCCTTGCCGGGCAACCAAAGCAACGGGTGAGTCCTGACCGGTCCTCAGCAGGACCCGGACCGAGAAACAGTTTCCGCGGGCTCCTAGTCCTGGGCCAGGGCAGTTCCGGGAGCCGGAACTCGGCCGCTCCGTGCTCGGTGTATGCTCCGATAAGAGTAGGCTCCAAGAAGCGGCCCCCGCAGGCTCAGTTCCGGGAGCCGGATCTCGGCCGCTTAGTGCTTGGTGTATGCTCTGATAGGAGCAGGGTCCAAGAAGCAGCCTCCGCAGGCTCCCCAGCCCTGGGCCAGAGCGGTTCCGGGAGCCAGAACTCGGCCGCCCTGCGCTCGGTGTTCGCTCCGATAAGAGCAGGTTCTAAGAAGCACCCAGGCACTGAACCCGAGCAATCTGTCTGCAAGCCGCAGGCGAATGGCAGCCTGAAATTACCTGTTCTATGGCTGAATGAGCTGCGGTCAGTCGAAAACAGGGATGGTGACGTCAGCTTTCCAACATGGTGGCTGCTGGCCTCCTCTGTGGTCTGACCAGTGTGGAGAACCGAGATGGACCGCTTCCTTCCCCTGTCTCGAACCCAGAATTCAGCCCTGAGTACGGTGCTTGCATGGCTGGCAGAAACTGCAGCGCTGTATTCCTGCGTCGCTATCTCCTCATTTCCCAGCGCTCGCTGCAGACTCTAGCCACGGGGCGATTTGCTGAATAAGCAGTGTTACCCTCCGTGCGACAAACCTCTCGCGTTTGAGTCCCCGTAGCCGATCCTCGTGCGATGAAAATCCTTCCTCCAGGTTCCGGAGCACCCCACTATTGCTGGAAATTCCTAACAAGATAGCTTTTAGCTGTCCTGACTTGTCATACTCCCACACAGTGAAGCAGCACACGGGGGCAATACACTCCCCTCGCCGCCATCTTCCCTATTCTCAATACTATTATGATAAGCAGAATAATGATACTCTAAAAAATCCTTAGGATCTATTAATATGTACCATATTTGGGAAAAAAAAGGTTGCAACTGTAATGTATGACAGATCTTGAGGTAGATGGATTATTCTTTATTATCCAGTGGACCCAATATAATCACAGAAGTCTCTAAAAGTAGAAAAGAGAAAGAATAGGATGGATCAAAAGAATTCAACCTGGAAACATCTGATCTGTTATTTCTTATTTTGAAGATGAAGGAAGTGTGTCACTTGTTAAGTAATGTAGTAGCCTCTAGAAGCTCAAATCTACTCCTGACAACCAGCATCGAAATAGGGATTTCCACCTGCAATGACAAGGCACTCAAGTCTTCCAGCAACAAAACAGAGTAAAGAAATGTATCATTCCCTAGAGCCATCAGAGAGGCATACTGCAACATAGATACCTCAATTTAGCCCACTGAGAGCTATGTCAGACATCACGCCTATATTACTGTAAGATAATGAATTTGTGCTGTCACTAGGTTTGTGGTAACCTGTTAAGGCAGAAAAAAAAATACTAATAAAACTATCATTTCTTTTTGTCCTCAAATTATTCCAGCATTGTTCACTGGGGGCTACTGTATTGAAGCTAGGACTTTGGATCATTTAGATAGTTGATAGCACTTTAGTCATCTAAATCAACTATGCAATCAACCTCATCAGAAGAACAATTAAATTGTATGTTTACTAATTTTATACAAATAGAATTCAACTTGGACTACCTTTCATGTTGAAAGGAAAATCATGAAGAGATACAATTTAGCCAACCATTGTAATTGAAACAATTTGAACTGTTTCATATGGAGGTATCAGTCATTTGCTTCATTTTCCCAATTTATTAGAACTGGTTTTCCAGTGTGTGTGTGTGTGTGTGTGTGTGTGTGTGTGTTTCTGCTAGAGGAATGTCAGAATTCAGGATAGAAAATCATTTAAGGGATGGGTGGCTAGAGGAAGATAAACACATGCTAGCTTCCACCTGGCTCAGGTGACAAAGGCTGTAGATGAAACTTGAAGCTTTCTCTAAGCTCATCCACTTAATTGAAAGGAGAAACATTTTCCAACCTTAAAATGCCTAAAATTTCCACAATTTTAGATCTGGCTTAAAAGTTATCAATTCATTTATTTCATTCCTTATCAGTTCATTCTAAAGAACTTATAATTAATGTTTAGTGCTTCTAAAAAAAATAGGTTTTGTATAGATAATGTGGAAAGGAAGGTTCCCTGAACATTAAATTAGAGAGGGATGCTACACAGTAGGAAAAGGGCTCTGGACCACTGCATCTCAGTTTGGCTCGTTCTTCCTTATTAGGATCTCATGTGCCTCCAAATTACTCTGGCAAAATTTGGTTATTTCAACAGAAACATATTTCTTCAGTTTCTTGGGGCCTGGAACAGTATCATATTTCACTTTGATTTCCTAGCTCAGCTCTAGCACATGCTACATTCTCTGCATATTTTGTGGAATAAAAATGGACAAAAATGAATCATAATTTTAAATAATATAAAATACATGTAACAATTCTGCTACGGTAGATAATCTCCACAATAACTCCAACCTCTGACAGTAAAGCATTCATGTTTTATACATCAGTTATCTATAGAGTACAATGTTCATGTGCAAAATTTTCATTTATTTTTCATTTCCCTTCAAAATGTGCTGTAGAATAACTTAAATGCAACTACATATATAATGTATAGGTGACCATTTAAATTATACAGATAGGATCATTTAAATAAAATTATAAATGATGAATGTATACTTATTAGCTAGAGAATACGTATGTATATTATAGAGAATCAGTTATTGCAGGAGGCCACCCTGCCCATGAGCTAAGCATCCCCTCTTGGCCTTGAGTAAAGAGGGTGTTGGTCTGGCATAGAACACTATGCACTGTGCGAAGCAAGTGGCCTTCACCTTCACTGGGCAAAGAAGTTTGCTTCAGCTCTGGACTTGAGCAGTAACCAGTGGGATTGGGCAACCCCCCTTGAAACCTTACCCCCTGCCTTATTTGGTGTAGAATATTCGATAGTAAATCCTTTGTTGTCTTATCCCTATAAATAAAGTGCTTCTGGGTTCACTCACTCTCTTGCCTTCCAGTGTGGAAGCTGACCCCTCAGGTGGCACAGCAGTCCCACCCTCAGTCTGAAAAACTCATGTCCTTGTGTTGTGTGATTTCTTCACATTGTCTTAGCTTAATGTTGCAGACAGCTCTTTTGAACCCAGCTCATCTCATCAGCGTCGGTGGGTGGCGAAAAGTTATCTCCATTGATATGAAAATATGTGAAAAAAATACATGAAATTTTAAAAAATTCAAGCATAAAATTTAACAAGGGAAGACACAGTCCTTTTCAAGATATTTTATTCTGAGAAAATAAATTGGGAGATGATGATTAATAGAAAGTAACACTATAAGCCCTACATTAAAAAAAAAAAAAAACAGTCTCTGCCAATTTGATATTAAAGCAATGTGCTGTGTATGGTCTTTTTTGTTTGACAGTGGCTTACATGAAGTCCAATTTAAAAGATTCAATTAAATCTCTTCTTTGAACAGTTGATTATTGTTGTAGGATTTCTTTTCACTTAATATCTTTGTCCCTCAATCTTTTTCTTCCTCTTCTCCTTTTTATTAAGCTATTTTTCTTGTCAACAGAATCCACAGGAGGTATCTAAGTGAAATCATCCATAAATATATTTGATTTGTTCAGTCTTTCACATGTCTCTAAGAATTCGACTGAATAGAAATTATCACCACAAGGAAAGTCAGACCTACACAATATTTTATCACTGTCAGTATTATTTTAGGTGATTATCACCAATAGTATTTCAAAAACACCAATATTATTTCAATAGTGTACTCCAAAAGCAAAACATCAATAATTGATGTTCACTCTGAAATTTCATGTTTGATTAAGAAATAAGTATATACATTTTACTTTAGCATCAAAGAATCACAAGAGTTGCAAACAGTAGTTTATTTTCATTTGCAGGAAATAATTCCAAGATTCTCAGTGGATTCCTGAAACTGTGGACATAACCAAATAGCATGTACACTGTTCTTCCTACAGATAAAGATCTATGATAAAGTTCAATTTATAAATTAGGTGCAGCCAGAGATTAACAACAATAACCAATAATAGAAAACATAGTAATATGCAGTCATAAAAGTTCTGATAATGTGACCTCTCCTCTCTGCCTCAAAATATGGGTAATATGTAATATGTAATATGTAATATGTAATATGTAAATATGTAATATTTTTGGACTATCGTTGGCCTTAGGTTACCCGAATCTTAGAAAGTGACACTGTGGATAACGGGAACTACAGACCTATCCCTTTGAAAGTTACTTTCTCTTCTTCAATACTCATCTCCCTTTTCCTCATTTTTCTCCTGTTTATGAGTTTTGTTGTCTCTTTTTTGAATAATAGCAGCTAACAAATTTATACAGAGTCATTTTCTGAACGCTATACAGAATTTGTAGAGTGATTTATAAATCTTCCCCCATACGTTAATATGTGAGACTGTTAATAACCTAAGCAATTCTCATTGAGATTCTTGTCTCCATTTTCTAAAACAACTAACTCAGCAGAGTCACTTTCCCCCTAAACTTCATAAGAATATGTATTTTCCTACAGTAATTACTTGATGCATAAAATAAAGCACAGCTTTAAATAAGTATGCAGTAGGTGCAGAGTGCAAGAAAAAGGGGACATAATTTATGAGATATTAAATTCCACATTTCTTTTCCTAGTAATTACATATTTGGAATTTAACATCTGTAAACGTCCTAGCAATTCATGATAACCCATCTAAGGAGTGTCAGTACACTGATTGGTTCCCTGTTCTTAGTTGAAGCAATGTGAGAAAGAAGAGAAGAATGAATATGGATTTAATGAGCAAAGAATTGAAATATTAAGATAGTCCAGTGGCTGTAAAAATATTACTAAAATGCATCATATACATTGCTCAAGGCATTCTAAATTAATAGACCAGGTTCTAATCATCCCTGATATTCTATCAGCTCTACTTGTATCAACAACTTGTTTCCCCTTTTAATATATTAATTAAAATAAAGAGTTCCTCTTAATCCAAGGCAGACCCCCATATTGTATAGTCTAGCATGCAAAGAGTACTGCAAATTATTATCCTACTTATTACAGTTTCTATTCTTCCTGGTATAACAATTCATATAGTTATCACCTATGCCCTATATCTGATGCTTATGAGCTAAACATGTAGAAAAATGATCATTTAGATATTTACAAACACACTACTGTTGAACTCATTGCCATTCTCTACACATATTTGCATATGCTTCTATTTTGAAATTTACTTCTATACCCAACAGAGAAACCTAATATTATCATATTTAATTTGATCTTTCAAGAGGTAGAAATTTAAAACCATTATTCTTCAATTAAAAGACCTATAATCTTCTCCCAACTTTGTCACTGAGGAAGTTTAAAACCATGTATTTGATATTTTCTTTGTGGTCACTAAATTTTTTTTAAAATAACTAAGCACTGTCCTTTGCTATCAATTTGTTAGACAATACTATTAATTTGTGAATTAACTGGTTATCAATCTATGTAAGTGGTTAAGTATGTTGAACCACTTGGTTAAAATTAGGGAATATAATATGCAAAAATATGTACAGACAACCAAAAAGAAATGATGTCTTACAGAATTTATTTTTAGTGAAATATTCTAGTCCCCATATATTACCTCTTCTTACTTTATACCTACTCAAATTTCACATAGATAATTTACAATATAATCCTGCAAACTACAATACATGACAGACACTGTATTCTATATGTTAATGATACATCTACTTAGTCTCATTTGCTGTTTTCCGATATAAGTCACCTAATCCAGTCGCCATACCTTGTCTCATTTTTCACTTCTCAGAGGTCATCAGCAAGCAACCCCAACCTTGTATTTTGTCACATTCTAAAATGCACTTTATCCAGGCAGTGAAATTTAACTTGACTCAAAATATCTATTGACTGTCTATCTAAAACTTTTTGAAAATCATTTCTCCTTTAAAACTTACCTCCAAATTAAAACAAAAAACAAAAACTTTAAATGATGAACAATTGAGTTTATGAATTGCTTCTCTTATCTCTGGCTTCAATTTTCTCCTATTAATGCTAATTCGTTTTTTGTTTATTTATTTAATTTTATTTGTTCTTTTTAGGTATGCATGACAGTAGTCAATGCTAATTAATGTTGTAGTCAATGCTAATTAATGTTATGAATACACTTGTCTCTAGTAGGAACTTGAATCCTCTGTCTCCATGTTTCTTCATGAAAGTGAAACTCTTTGTGTGGGTGAGACAAATATGACATTGGATGGAGAGACAAATATGACATTGGAGAGGAGAGATTTCCCTTTATCAATAATTTTTGTCAATCCTACTATTTGTTCTCTATTTCATTCCGATCTTTTGGGTTTACTTCTCAATTATTGTCACCTCTAAATTTCATGCAACAATATGATCTGTGAATGCCTTCTACTCAGAAAGAGTCTTACTTGAGGTTGTTGGGACTTTTCACTGTGGATCTAACGTGCAAAATTAATACTTGATGTGGAACACTCTGATGTGGGTATACTGCAGATTGCCAGGACTAATGGTCTTCCAAGAAATAATTTTAAGCCAAATTCAGGCTATTTATAAAATCTTCCTAACGAGCGTATAATTTCCCAAATGAATATCTATAGCTATAAAATAGTTAGCAGGTCAAAGATTTAGGGAATCTGAATCATAGCTATAAAACTGGGAATCTTGATAATAAAATACCAACCAAAATATTCTCAGTCCCATTGGGTATAAGGCTTCTTTTATCACCTTGATCTGGCCAAGATTGTTTAAGAATTACCTCTAGCTCTGCAATATTGTGGGCAACAGGGACTGATTTTTTAAATTTTTACATATAATGTATGTCAAGGCCTGGAGCATTATTTACACTTATGATTTCCATTTTTTATGAATAGTACAGATTTCAAAAATAATAATAAAATTTCAAGTAAAATAATAAAAAAATATTGATATTGCTTTGGAAAGGGAGATTTAACAGATTAGGATCACATTTTTAAAAAAAAAACTAAAAGTTACAAAGAAATACTAAAACCATGAAGAAAAACCTGAAGAGTAAAAATATTATTTTAGGGGCTGGGATTGTGGCTCAGTGGTAGAGCACTTGCCTAGCACGCATGAGACACTGGGTTCGATTCTGAGCACCACATACAAATAAATAAAATAAAGGTCCATCTACAACAACAAAAAAGTTAAAACAAATATTATTTTAATTTCCAAGTTACTAAGTAATATAATGTTAAATCTCCAAAGTACTTATTGACTGAGTGGGCCTGGGTCAAGATAGCAGGCTGAGCCCTATGTTCATATTTTCTCTCTCCTGAGGCAGTAATTAAAACTATTATAGAGAAATGTTCAATGGACAATATGGTCAAATGGGATGCATACCATCAATGGGGGAGATATTTCAATTAATTCTGAGGAAGTAGAGTTGAAGGAAAAAAAATTCACCTAGAATTCTGTCAAGCAGCCAGATCACCCTGCAAATGCTTAAGAAGGCAACAGACTCAAAGAAAGTCTAACAGAAGCTAAGTGTCAGGAATGGAGATAAAAACAGAGATACTCTTTGAAGGTTTAAACAGAAGGAGGCAAGGATCCCAATACTTTCCCAGACTCTGGAGGAAAAAATTGAAAGACACAGCCATTTAAGTCCTTGATAAAACAATGTATGACTGCCTTTTAAAACCGAAACAACAAAACAAAACTGGAATAAATTATATGGGGAGAGGTACGGCAAATTTAACACTCCAGAATAAAGTGTTCTGAATTCTAGCATTTAATAGCCTCAGTAAAATATCCTGCTTATTCCAAGTAGAGGCAGTTCATTGAAAATCCTGTCCACCCACATCAATTGTCCTTTGTATTCCCTAATGTTAAATATGAATGCATGACCAGGAATTGCTAGGTATATCAGGGAATCCTCTGACATGACATGGAAAATATTGATCAAAACAAATATACAAACAACAATGTTGACTTAAAGAAATGCATGTAACTAAACAATTACAGAAAAATTTTGAGGAAAATGAGATTGTAGTCTCAGTGCTATCGGAAGTCCATTTAGAGAAAAAGAAAAATCTGTAGAGAAATAAAATATACAATCGCTAGGCTAAAACATTTTAGAGAATAAGTGAAAAAAATTCCTTAATATAAGCAATAGGCTTAGTGCAATAATTTGCCTAATATAAACAACATATAACATAAGCAACACACACATCTGAAAAATATTTTATGAGGGCTAATCAGTTGACTAACAGGAGTTCAAAGGGGGAAAACAGAACAGAAAATGGTAGTGGAGAATAATTAGGAGGTAATTAAACAAAACCTAAGGAAGAAAAAAAAAAGAACCTACAAATTATTAAGCAGAATGAATTGAAACAAGTGACCATATGCTGAACTTTCATATTACTAAAAATAAAAAGAAAATCCATAAAAATTTTAGACAGAAAATATTACTTACAAATAAACCTTTTTTTAGATGGCAAACATGCAAATAAACCATTTATCCCTAGTCAAAGAAAAAAAATGCCTTCAAATTCCAGAGAGAAACAATAGAAATCCTAAAGCAATTAGAAATCAAAACTGAAAACAAAGTCTTTTCCAAACTGTTATGTCTGACAATTTACCTTATACACCTATCTTCTTGTGTTATTGAACATGTATTCAGTGCAATGAGGGGTAACAAGAAACAAACCACTGGGGATGGATGTTCAAGAGCCCAGACGGAAACCCAGGGGACTGCGTGTCTGAGAGCCTATAATATCAATCTGTCCAACTTTGTTCAGAAAAACAGAAGAAATGCTTGGTAAAAAGTTTTATGCTTATCCATATGACTTAGACAATGTTCCTCGAGAAACCAAAAGAACATAAACTATAATAATAAATTAAAATTGTAACAAATATTCTTAGAAGATACTTTTCAAGTGTTTACTGTGTATTAGGCACAGTTCTGGACATTTTGTGTGTATTTATTTATTCATCACAATAAATTCATGAAGTGTGTCTTATTAGGGTCACTACTTGTCAATTCCTACAACTAGGAAATATTGAGCCATGGATTTAAAATTGGTCAGTCTGATTCTAAGAGAGTCAAAAGAACAATTGAGAAAGAAGAAACAGAAACAAAAGTGAAAAAAAAATTGTAAAAAGCAGAAGGAAAAGAAATGCTTCATAGTACACTAATTAGTCTTGTAGTAAATAATATTCCATGATCATGGTACATGAACATTATTGATTTTAACTTTATAATTGCTTAGAGAGAAGACTATTCTCATTCCTCATATTTGCTATAGAGGGAAGGGAATTTCCATCTGCCTTCTATAGAGAAAAAAAACAAATTACAGGAGAAACATTCCGAGATTCATTCCAAGATTCCTCCCCTTTACCCCTCTTAACTTCCTGTTAGGTGGGCCTACAGAAGACATTTCTGGTTTTTCTCTTTCTCCTCCTTTTTCTCCCTTTCCTTTCCCAAGAAATGCACTTTGGTCTATTCTTTTTCTTCCTTTCCTTGAACTTGTCTCATGTTGAAACTGTCTGTGTCCTTGCAGGGAAACTTTGCCACTGTTCCCTTCAATTTGTGGTGAGTTAGGTAGTATTGACTTCTGTCTTCCAGTTCAGCTTTTATTAACAATAAATATTTTAGCCGTCTTCTGTGTTGCCATCCCCATCCCTTCCTCTCTCTCATTTTATTCCAAACCCACAGAGTGATAAAAATGTATAAATATTCAGAATCACCATCCTGTATATAAGTATATAAAAGTAGAAATAGGAAAATAAAAATAAAAGTACAATATTTGTACAGGTGTGAGAGGTGGAAAAGCAGAAAAGAGGAGGATAGATGGAGGAAAGGGTAAAGTTAATAACACTTATCTCAAAAAATAGGAAGTGAAGAAAAGTTGTCTACAGATAATGTCCTAAAAAGTATATAGATAGTTTTTACCAGTATTCTTCTTTTCAAATCTATTAATAATCTCACTTTGAAAAGTACGTTGTACATCCAAATTCTGAGTCTTCCGAGTTCCCCATTCAGCCTGAGTGGGTGCTGTCCCTGGGCTGACATGACCATGACCTACTGAGTGAGGCTTAACAATGTAGTAACCACTCAGTCTTCTACTTCCAGCTTTCTAAATATAAGTTAGTTGCTTCAAGGAAGCACCTCTTCTTGAAGTTCTCATTACCTTTCCAGACTTATGCTTTTATAAAAATTCTTGTTACTGTCATTGTTTGCTAACTCAAAGAGAATGAAGGTAAACAAGTACATTTGGTCTGCCATGTTCAATTTGAAGTCCTGCCATTAGTTTCAAAATTGTCTGTATCTTCAGTTTAGAAACTGTCTCTGCTACAAAATGTAATTACACTATTCTCTTAATTTCCTTCCTATCCATCTTTGATTATCTGATCCATCTTTTTTCGACCAGTCTTATCAAAACTGCCTTGCTCTTTTACTCTGTTAGCATCGACCCAGCTAAACACCAATATTTTCTCTTTGCTTACACCCAAGTAGAGGAGTGATGTATGTGCTACAAACAAGCAAGTGAATAAATAAACAAACAAGTAACATAAGCAGCTCAATAGCATTATAATTTCATCACAAGGAGCTTAAGCTACATCTATAATACTGAGCAGCAAGTGTAATTCATCTTTTTAATATTTTTTCCATTTTCCCCCGAAATATCACCAACATTTTCTAATCTCTTCTACTTTCAAAACTTAGTATCTCCTCCACTTTCTTGATTGACTTAGCTTATCATTTTAGAGAGAAAATAAGTCAGGAAAAAGTTGCTCACTTCTCAAGGCTAAACAATCAGTTACCTTTCCTCATCTTACCTCCAGATTACCATATATAACAGGTAATTTTCATTAGTCATTTAATTTAATCTTTTAGAAGCACTCTTGACTTCTTGAAGGACTCTCAGTCCTTGCTTTCAGGGAAACCCCACTTCAGAGATCCTTCAATGTCTTGAATTTCTCTCTAATTTGCTAGTCCCTCTTTCTCTCACTTTTAATAAATGTTGGAATAGTTCAGAGTTTCTTTCCAAGGATCTCTACTTTCTTATATCTCCACTTTCTCCCACCACAATCCCACTCATTTCCTTGACTTCATATCCAAACTTTCATCTCTGTAAAATACTCCTCAACTCCAGACCCACTTGTGGAACTGGACTATACCATTGCCCCTTCTACATTTCACACCCAGTTCACCTTGGTTCTCACTCAGACTCACACCTCCTCATGTTAGTTACTCTTAGTTACAACCAACTTCCTCCAATCTCTTCTTCACAAATCTGTTAGAAGGATCTTTCAATTCAAATATATCCACATCACCCATAAAGGCCCCATTGGTTCTTCTTTATGTGTATGGTACATCCCGGAACTCAGTCTTGAGTTTGGAAGGCTTACCTGATTTCACCTCAAGTGTTGCTTCTGTGGTTAATTTGACTTGTCAACTTGATTGGATTAAGAGATACAGATGATTAAAAGGGTTCTGGGTGTGTCAATGAGGGTGTGTGTAAGAATGATTGGCATGCAGGATAGCCAACTGAAATGGACACCCTCCCTAAGTGTGGGAAGATCCATCCAATAGGATGGTGGCTTGGATGGAATAAAAGTAGGAACAACAAGGAAGCAGCAGCAGGTGCAAGTTGGATTCCTTTTGAATGGGTTCTTGATTATTGCTATGATCACCTGAGGATATCAGACTCTCACTTCATTCTGCCAAAGCAGACTCTGCCAGTGATTCTCCAAGGAGTTTCCAGAAGCCTTTGGTCTCAGACTAGGGTAGCACCACTTATCTGCCAGCTCTCCCACTTCCAGACAGCTATTATAGACTATGCAGCTTGTAGTCCTGTAAGCCAATCTAATAAATCCCCTTTTTATAATCATACTTCCTGTTTTTTCTGTTCCTTTTGAGAACCCTAATGCAAAGACTTATTTACAGCATTCCTTGGGTTCTCCAGTTGTCATTCATCTTAGATTTCTCAGTGTCTCAAAGTCTTTTTCAATCTTTCCCAATCTTTCATAAGGTATAATGCTGTGTTGCCCAGATCCCACTCCAGGCATGAGAGACTTACTACTCCAGCTTCTGTGATTATCACCAATGCACAGGTCTCAAATGTCAACTCCTTTCAGGGACTGCATAAGGAAAGAAAACCACCTCTATCAAAGCTGTATCCTCTTTGGGGTAGGATGAGAGAACAGGCTGCACCAATTATTCATTGTCAAGGGAGTTTAAAAGCTTGGCTCCCTAGCGTCAAGTTGGTAGAGCTCTGAAGAGTCACTGTACCTTCAAAGACCCAAATGCTATGAGGCTCCTGTTGTAAATTCATCTGGCTTCATTGCTTTTTTCCTGTGTGTCCCTTCAACAGGGACAAATGCCAAGAGCACTAACACACTGCTGCAGGCAGAGTCCATTTCTCATGCAACCTGTGACATTTAATGTCACCACTTCTTTGACATTATGTTCCACTTCCTTATTTTCCCAAATGACTTCTCACTATGTGTGTCATTTTTTCATGCTTTAAGTGTGTTAAAGCACTCTGTGCTTCCCTGCTTATAGTACCCATTGTATATTGAATCATTTAGGTAATTCTGCATTCTCATTAGATTTAACCTCCATCTCCTTCCCCCTCCATGCCACTATTTTTCAGTTTTGTTTATTTTCCAGTTCATGATGCCACCTGCTGCTTGCCTCATACTACTGTTGCCTTTCCTCCTCTTTTTCTACTTTATTCCATTTAGTGAATGCTCATTCATCTTTTCTGAAGCCATATCACACCAGGGGAGTTTTCTCTATCCCCAATATTGAATATTTTTAGTAAGTATTACAAATATTCACTATTCCTAAATATTAACAGCATGCTTTTATTCTCCATATATGAAAGGATGAGGCAATCATGCATGTCTTTCCCCCCATTTTATCTTTAAATCTGCTTCACAGTTTGTGGGTTCTAAATTAATACAGGCAGAAAGACTGATCAATTTAGATTTTCTTCTTTCCATTCAGACATACATGGTTTGACTTCGGGGTACTTTGCTCTCAGAATGCATGATTCTTTTCAGAATCCCATTGCGCTCTCATTTCATTCGACTTAAACTCAAAAATGTGCAATTTCCATATTGATGAATACCACATGAAAGTGGGAGTGGAATAGTGGTTTGTAGATGGAGGCAACTGTTCTTTACTGCTTCTCAGAGATGTAAGGAAGGATGTCACCCATATAGTTCACACAAGGAGTATGCTCTTGAGTGATAAGGATAGTAGCAGACATTCCCTGTTGTCATTTAGATAGTTCCTATTTTATATCATAAAGCAGTTTCTTATCTTAATTGTACTAAAATAACTAACATTCTAGTTTGCTACACTTGCTACTAGCATAGTTCTTAGATTTAATAAGATTTTAATAGTGTATGGAATTATTCTTTCCAAAATTAAATCTGTTGATAAGAAATTGGAAGAGACCCAAACTTCCTTAAAAGTCTAGATTTTGGCAATATGATTTGGTTTTGTCTAACCAGTATTACAACTTGAATTTGTTTACATATCTATATACTCATATGAGAAGTATTTTTACTTCTTTCTATTGTTTAATCATATATATAATCACATTTATAAACTTAGACTTTGAGGACATTTGAACATAAAATGCTTGATTCATTATTTTTTAACCTAAAACTGCTCATATTGCCACATCGTAAACGTTTAACTAATGTTTGAGATTGGATATACTATTTGTTTGCATTTACTTACTGAAACTCCTCTAGATGGGGTAATTATATTTTCTGCCCCATGGGTCTCAGGTTTGGCTTACTATGACCAAAGAAATTTGATGGGAACTTTTAGCATTCAACAGTTAATTTATCCTGTTTTCTTGTTTTTCTTTCTGGCACAAGATAGAAGGTTCTTCAGGTCTGAATATTGGAGCAAAGGGTGCTTTTTGATGATTGAATATATTAGAATATATATGTGTGTATATATATTTGTATACAAGCATAAATGTAGAACAATGCATATATACATACACATATAAGTCGGTACACATACCAAAATTGTAATACACAGAAACTTGCATAAACATACTCACTTTTGTTGTTGTTGTTGTTACCAGGAATTGAACCCAGGGCAATTAACCACTAAGGCACATCATCTGCCCCTTTGCTCTATTTTATATTTTATTTAGAGACAGGTTCTCAATAAGTTGCTGGCTTTGAACTCATGATCCTCCTTTCTCAGCCTCCTGAGTCTCTGGGATTACAAGTAAGCATCAAGACACCCAGCTAACATACAAATCATCTTTGAATAAAAGTCAACATAAACAGAGCCTGTTAATTTTTGGTAAATGCTTGGTTGTTTTGTCTGAGACCTTAAGCTTGTTGTCTTTTTTTAAAGTGATCATGTGGAAAGACTATTCACTTTGTGGACCTAGAGAAGATAAGTACTGGGCAGGCACTTACAGAATAAAACAGTACCACTCCATGTGGGATTGCCTGTTTTTGTGAGCCACATAACCCTCAGTTAAGCTGCTCAACTGTGAGAAAATTGGTCCACAGTAGTCAATTTGTCCTTTCCATTCCAGTTACCTGGCTGGCTGCTGTCACCCTTTTCCAGATAATGATTTTGAAAATGCAGAGGGAGAGATGATAAGCTATGAAATAACTGTGTCTAGACATCCTCCCTTCATTTTTGCTCAAAACACAGATTGCATGATAAAATCATTAACAGTAATTTTGATTTTTGTCAGCACAACTGTATACAGGCTGCAGGGTTTTTTTTTAAATAATTTTTTGCTAAACAAAGGATCAAATCAAGTTCAATCTATAATTTCTATTGCACTGTTGAACACACTTTAGAAGAGCAAATTTAATATTAGATGAATGTATTCTGAAAATTATTGAGCCATTTTCCATGTGAGAAGTTCCATGCTGGTTTCACCTTCTCTTCTTGAATATGTTGCCTTCACCTGAGACAATGCTGTGTGGCTTTTCATCTGTAATAGCCAAAACTCCAAAATCATCTCCCTTGGAAAGAAAGCTCTTTAGGTATCTACCTTTGAAACAGAAATTAAGTTTTAATGTCAAATCTGCATTGGCATTGCTCATTAAACACCTTTATGAAAGAAAAAAGACTTTTCTTGTAGGTTTTCTGCCCCAAGAGTAGTACCAATGACCCAAACTGTTGTTTCTCTACATGATCAAATACTTACATAGGACCTACTAAAATCCTAATTAATATAGAGAGTAAAAAAAATGTGCTTTTTTCATCCACGAAAAGTCCAAGGAGTCTGTGGCTTATTCTTTTTCTCTGATTATATAAAGATTTAAAAATTAAAAAATACAAACTAAGGCCTGGATTAGTTAACTCCATCTAAAGTCATATAAATAACTTTTAATACTAAATGTCTACCAATTCTCATAATTTCCCATATGATTATACATGTAAACACATTCAAACTGGGAATGAAGCTCAGGGATGAAAGTCTCAGTGTTGGAAAGTGAGCCCTAAAAATATGGAACTGAAATTTAAAATATCATCAACTCGTCTAATGTTTTTCATTTGTTAAGAGGAGGAACCCTGTTTCTTTATGGCTTAAATTAACTGTGCATTGTTTCAAGACATTCGATGGTCAACATAGGATTTTTAACTAAATCCTTCTGCCTGGGAAAATACATGAGCAGTGGAAAAATGTGTGATATTCTTGGTTCTGTTACTGTCTGAAATGTTCCTCTTGATAATCCCCCTAACAACTTTAAACTTCAATTTAATCATCTAGAAAAATATAAGAATTAAAATAATCTCTAAGGTAGTTTTAAAAACTGATTTTCTTTTTAGTGGGACTTGCAAAAAATACTGATGTAATACATGCAGAAGTTTATCTATTGCCTTATGTTTTAAGTTATACTCATTGCTTATCATTTTTTTACTAGAATTGACTTGAAATATGTGAATTGAATTAACTTATACTAAGGGAATCTTGCTAACATGTATCTGACAGGAGAAAACCCTTTTTCAGCCTGCATTACTATGATCCTCAGACTTTAGTTCTCATCAAGCTTAACTTTGCTGCTATGTGAAATGTTCTTTCCACATAGGAATGACTTCTAAACATTCTATTTTAAATATTAATCTTTAAAATCCTTTTTAAAACTTGTAACTTTATGTTAAAAAGTGATTTTAAATAGTTAAGTCTATTTGCCAAGATACTACAAAAGTTAAAATGATGAAACATGTAGACTCTAGTTTTCCTTATAGTAGATGAAAAAAAAAAAAAACAGTATGTAGTACCTCTAGGATAAAAGTTATATTTAGTTAAACTACATCTTATAGGTGGTTAAGCCATAAGAAGGTCATTTTTGCATGAAGGTAGGTAATCCCCAAATTGAGCATAAAGTTTACTAAATGCACAAATTGTTCACATATATATTTGATAAATGAAAGTAAATATACTTGTTCTTTCCATCTATTTTATAAGCCATTGCCTAGCCAATTCAAAGAATTTGCTATGATCTTGCTACTGATTGCAAGTAGTTCTCAGAGATTGGTACATACACCCACTTATTGCAGAATGTGATGGGATGGAAAGTTTTTCATTATTTCCAAGTAAGCGATTACAGTGATAGCCTCTGAAAAATTGCATAATTGAAATACTGGTTGTGTATTGCTTCAAGCAGGCATAAATTGAAATGGATAAAGTAAAATCCTTTTAAAACAGAAAAGTGTATTTCCTGCTCTCCTTCCTTGCAGTCTTCTCACATTATTATGATTATTATAATTTTTCAATTACAGAACTTTTAAAATGGATGTGCTTAAGCGAAGAACTATTATTACCAATGTATTTTGAATTAAGAATCAACCACAAAGATTTCATCAGTGAGACCTCTCAGCCACTCTACCTTCTGTTAATCTGAGCACTAGAAGATGAAAAGGTCAATCCCAACAACTATACATACTGAATAGCTGTTTAACACAGCAAGAAACACTATTATAGGCTGGGTACCAAGATTGCAACCTGAAAACCCAGAGCTACTAGAACTGTGGAAGTGAACCTTCCCAGATTTAATTAAAACTATACATGAAGATACTATAGATGATGAATCAGAGACCATGAAAATTACCACAGGCTTTTTGTGCGTGGGTGATAAAAGAAAGTTACCATTCAGAAAAAGATATTGAGTTCAGAATATGATACTGTACAGCAAGTTCTTGCTGAATTAAAACTGAGTGCCTTTTTTTGCCACTTGCTGAAATGCCTTTAGCCAGGATAGGAATAGATGGTGGTTTAAGTGGTATTTTTTTTTTCATTCAAATTCATGTTTTCCAAATGCTTTTTATGGCATTCAACAGTGGACATATATATTCTGGGCTTTTGATAGTAATGAAATTTTAATGCATATTTAACAACTTCTTTCTTCAGGCCCTTGCAATAGGGAATGCTACTGACTTGCTATTTATAACTTTTATGGAAGTGCTTCTAAAAAGAGTATTTCTAAATAACCAACAATAGCATTCTGGCTACAATTAGTTTTCAGTCTGAAAATTCAGTGAAATGCAATTCCATATAATAATATATATATGATCATACATTATAAAGAATAGTAAGAACCATTTTAAAAATCCATTCCCTTGATGATTCTGTTCCTAATACTCTTAGAGGTTTAATATATATAAGTCTTAAAGCAACTGTCAGCTAAGCCTCCATTTAACAAAGATAATAGTAGGGACATGCCAGTAAAGAATAATTTGGGTATTTTAGTTTGCCAGGGCTATTGTAACGCAGCACCATGAGCTTGGTAGCTTAAACAGAGACATTGAGTGTCACAGTTCTGGAGATTAAAGGTTCAAAATCAAGGTATTGGTAGGGTCAGCACCTCCTGAGAATCATGGAGGAAGGATTCATCCAGATCTCTCTCCTTGGCTTGTAGATGACCATCTTCAGGTACTCATGGTATTCTGCCTATATATGTGCCTATGTCCATGTTTTCCTTTTGTAAAAGGATCCCAGTCTTATTGGATTAGAGACCAACCTAATGGCTCCCTTTTAGCTTGATTAATTCTAGAAAGACCCTTTCTCCAGTTGAAGTCATGTTCTAAAGTGCTGGGAGATTGAACTTCAACATATGAATTTGGACAGCAGACAATTAGAACCCTAACAAAGTAATTTTGCTCTTTCATTTTTAATAGCCTCAAGATATTAACTGAAAATATGAGAATTTATTTTCATAGATGACTACTATTCTCCTATCCTAAAACATGACAGAACAATAAAGAGTATTTATATGATTCTATGAATTCCCTTTTACTTTACTCCACAAAGACCCTCTACTATATTGCATGAGAATGTTATGTAATGAAGTCTCTTTATATTTTATCTGCTTTGTAATGTTTTTCACATTAGGTTGTATGCCCAAAACACCAGGAAATATATAATCTTTATAATGTAATAACATCAACAATAATAAATAAATGTTTTAATATCTGAGGGAATTTTAGAAATATTTATAAAGCAAAGTTCTTTTTATATAACCAAGAAATTTATTCTATACACACATCCTCCAGAAAAAAAGCTAAACAGTTGTCAGACATATATTTACTTTAAAAACAAACATGTTAAATTAAACTTATTCAATAATACTTGCTAAAGCACAGACTGGATCATTGTAATAGAACTAGGGATCACTGCAATGGAGTCTTAGAGTAGGATAGAGAGATTTTATGGCATAATCAAGTAGAAATGTATAGTCAAGAAGCAGGAGATCTAATCAGATGTGGAGGGTGATTAGATATCAAGGCTGGGGATTCTAACTTAGCAGGGTTCTTTACTACAACTGGACTTTTTAAGGGAGTACAGAGATGGACTAAGAAGTAGGTTATAAAGATTGACTACATTTTAATGAAACAAAGAAGCTTTGTTATTCTTTTCAGAACTTTGATAAAATGGAAGAATACAACAGACTGGTACAAGTTTATTTATATGCTGTTAAAATTCTTTTGTATCCCATGCGAATGATACTTTGAAATTTTGAAACCTATCATTCATTTAGCTTCTGTGCTTTACAAAAATGAGAAAACCAGCATTAATAAAAAACATTTGAAAGTAGCATAGCATAGTCCTTAATGTTTCAGGGTCTCAGAGTAGATAAATGTTCAATCCCTGACTCCATTATCTAATTCCTCAGGACCTGGAACAAGTTACTTAACAGAGCTTCAGTTTCATCTTGTGTCAATTCAAATACTGATAAATGTAAAACAAAGTAATGATAAATATAAAGTATTTGGAAGAGTATTTGACTCAATAAGAGCTATGTGTATATTAATTGTTTGACTCTAAAGTGAAACTTGACTTTTCTACAATTTAGTCTGCATATTGCTTCTTTTTTGTAATCATATAGAGAACACACAGAACTGTACCATAGCCATATGAAATTAAAGGATTTCCACACAAATTTAACTTTGGCGATAACCTTGAAAAAGTATATTTTCTGGCCATAACAAAAAAAATAATATAAAATGATAAGAATTAGATATCTTTAGGGAGAAGATTCCTTATATAAGATTTAATTTTTTGAAAGAAAGCAGCAATAAAACAGAAAAGAAACAATTTTATTATAGCTTAAGCATCAACAATATGTAGTATAAAACAAGTTTTCTCTTAAAATCATAGGCTATAAATTCTGTAGTTTATTGAAAAGATAAGAACCTTTCCAGAAAGAGGTTTTATACCTTTCACATAAGTATCACTTTTTTATTTTAAGCTTATTGTGTTGCACCTGCTATGAATGTCAAAGACATGACATGAATGTAAAGACTGTGAAGCTTTAAAAACAGGAGACCAGTACTGGATAGGATCAGAGAGATAGAGCAAACTTTTCAATGTTCAATGACGTTTATGGTAGAAATGGTATTTAGAAAGAGAATCTGAGGCAGGAACTTGGGTATTTAGAAAGAGAATGTTTAGGCAGGAACTTGAAATACAGAGTGAAAATGAATGTGGTCAGAAAATTAAAATTGAAGTTGGTAATAAGTCTCGGAATATAAAACAATGTTTTCTGTCTTTAATTAAGGATTCTGCCAAATAACAGTAAAAATAAAATTCAAAACAAAAATCATTTCAATTTCCATGAGGAAAAAAAATAACAAAAGCAGTTTTATTTAGGGTTTCTTACTTCACTTGTAATTCTTTTCTTCTTTCTCAAATATAACACTAATGTGCTCTTTGAATTTGGCAAATGCAATCTCACCATTGCTGTCAAAGTTGACATTTTCATTTCCCTAACATTTGTTAGTTTGTTGATGAAAGCCCTCACTTTTTTTTTCTTCTTCTTCTTCTTTTTAGTTCTAGCTGTATCATAAACATAAATGATGGGCAAAGACTTTACACAGGTATATTTGCTGAATAAATTTTCTTTTTTTTTTTAATTAAGAAAAGAAGGCCTCAGTCCTTGTTAATTTATATTGGAGCCAATCTTAATTGTATGTTGCATGCTTCAGCAAAATAAGCCCATGGTCAAGATGAAAGATAATGCAGTTACAAAAAAGTTAATATATGGAAACTCCACAAGTGTTTTTTGAATCTGTAAATTGCTGAATGGACATACTAGACATGTTACAATATCTGTGATCTTATTGAGTGTCATGTTAATCTGTATGAGCATATTATCTTGGTTGATTTGTATTGATCCATAATCTTTCCCAGACAAAGGTTAACATTCATTTCAATTTATTTCATCACATACATGTTGTTAATTGACTATCCCAAATTGAGAACTATTTGGTTTTACCATATGTGGAAACTAATTTTGATTGTTGACATTTTTCATTCTCATTTTCTTCTTTCTTTATGGTAACTGTATTAGCCATCATGTTTTCAATATAACAGATACTATAATGTCTTGGATAATTATAGAGAAAAAGTTTAATTTGGCTTAAAGTTTTAAAGGTTTTAGTGTAAAATATTTTGGCCTCTCTGCTTTGGGCCTGCGGAGAAGCAGCACATCATGGCAGTAGTATGTGGTACAACAAAACTGCTCAACTCATCATGAGCAAGAAAACAAAAGAGAGGGGCCAGAGTCCCACAATTCTCTTTGAAGACAAAGCCTCAACAGCCTGAAGACACCCCACAAGGCCCCACATCCTTGTTTCCACAACCCTCCAATCCACCACCCTGGGGATCAGGCCTTTAACACAAGATCCCATCTATCATAGCAGATATCAGATTGAAAATCAGCCATAAAGAAGAATAGAGTCCTTTCATTTATAGCAAAATGGATGGACGTGGAAGACATTATATTAAATGAATAAGCCAGACTCAGAAAGATAGGTACTACATGTTCTTCTCATATGTGAAAGCAAAAAAAAAGTTTACCTTAATGTGTAATAGGAATTAATAGAGATTGAGAAGAATGTATGATGAGAGAGGGTAGCTAAAAGGAGGTTGGATCCAATCAGAGCACCTGTATTCATGTACAAAAGTATTAGGCTGAACTCCTTTAATATATACAATTAATACATGTTGAACAAAGTATAATAAAAAAGTGACCAATTAATAGTTCATTTGTGTGCTGTGGATTTTGCAATCATTCAAATATACCCCAATAATCTTTGAAAAGAACACTCTCTTTCATTCTTAAAGAGATGCCCCTGAACACTTAGCTGAACACTTAGTGCCCCACACCTTTCTAAAGAGACAGGTTACACAGTCTACTCACCTGGCTTACATCCCTGTAACAATCTAGACCTTCATCCTCTTGGTTTCTCAATTTATGGTTAAGCTTTTGTTTGTTTGTTTTAACTTTTGGCTAGTATAATCACATTCACATTTATTAAAATAAATGTGGACCCTTTATTAAAACAAAAAAAAATGATATTAGCAAGAGACGAAGGGCAAATTCTGTACAGGAATAAGAAAGAGTGGCTTTGGAAGTTACCATTCCTTTTGGCTGGTAACATTTATTTTTCTTTTTAAAATTTTATTTATTTATTTATTTATTTATTTATTTATTTATTTATTTAATATGCTGGGGGATTGAAAACAGGGCACTTAATCCCTGAGCCACATCCCCAGCACTTTTTTTTTTTTTTTTTTTTAATTTTAAGACAGGATCTCACTAAGTTGCTTAGGGCCTCACTAAAAGCTGACTTTGAACTTGTGATCCTCCTGCCTTAGCCTCCCAAGCCCCTGAGATTACAGGCATGGGCCACTACACCTGGCACTGGTAACAGTTTTAAAGGAAGGAATAGAAGAATCACTAATGGCTAAAACAAACAACAACAACAAAAAAAATCATAATCTTTATGAAAAGTTTCTATCAACTTTACTCATATTTATCATTTGAACTGAATCCTAAAGATTCTTTCCTAACTTTCTCTTTCTGATAGAAATTCTCTTACAAGGAAATTCAATTCAACACCATTTATGTCAATCATCACTAATTTCTCCAATACGATATTCTCATCTCACTAAGGCCTTAGTAACTCTATTAGTTGTCTTAAGTAGCACATAGTGACTAGCTCCATAAATTTTTCTGCTTCCATGAGACTTGGATCCAATATCTCAAAGTGTTGCAAATAATATTTTAATCTATTCTTAAAATATCGTAGTAGGTGTGCCTCTTTTACTCCTGCTGTTCTCAACAATAAGCTGCAAAGTAAAGAAAATAAGACATGAAATTGTCACTCATTCCTCACTTAATCTTGCTACAGTAGTTTGTTAATCCACTTTCATGAATAGAACACACCAGTCTTTAAACTGTAACAGTCTTTCAAGTGGACATTAAGATGACCTTAAATCAGTAATGAAATGTGTATTCCATAAAATTTTATAGTAATTAGAATGACTTAATAGAAATAAACACATAATTTTTTTTCATGACCGTACAATTAAATTTTGTTCATTGAGGAAAATATAGGTTTCCTTTCTTTGTTTTCTATAATGCACATGTATAACATGTATATACTTACTTTTATATATTATACTATATTGTATATAAAGTTGTCCATAGTGCTTCTTAGTTGGGATTATATTGCAAGCATGTCCTGATGTAAATTACAGCCACTTGAAACAGTCCCTTACTCCCTTGGTTTGATTTCCTGGTGCCACCACTAACTGTATCCTCTCTAACAATTGCTTCTTGTGACAAGAACTGTGCCATATATTTCTTTTTTTATTACAATAATAAAATTATACATTCTTACTTTCTCAGTTTTTACCTTGAGTAAATTAATGCTCAATTATATTATAGTTAGATTTTCTTATCCCCTAAAACACATAGCTTCCTTGTAGAGTCAGAACTGACCTCATGGAGATTTCTAGTTTGAAATTTTACATGGATAAGGCAATAGCCCTGCATTTGTCTTCCCTTGCAACCTCTATTCCTTTTCTTCCTGAGGAAGCATTTTGTACAAATGGAATTCTAAGTGTAGCTGTGATTTTCTCATAGTTCCCTACTATATATACAAACTAATGTCTAAGAAAGACCTGATTTTACAACTAGCTTATGTTTCAAAAAATGGTGCCCTATTGGAGTTGACTCTTTTACCAGAGTCTCCTATTCTCTGAACCCCTGAGGGTCTTGATAAATGGTCCTGTACTGCGCAATCTCAAGACTTACAAATTCTCCTAACATTTGAGAGAATATGTAAATCAGATGAATAAATATATGCAAAGAAGAGGAAGAAATAAGCATCAAATTTTACCTGTTAGTTGTGAAAGCTGTCAATACTTATGATTCATAACTCCATGTAGGAAAATGGATGTAGGAAAAATTCTAAGCTCAGCAAAAGTAGGTACTTTTGTCTATTGGCTCACTGATGTATTCTGCTCACCTGGAGGAGTGCATGGCACAAGTCAGGTATATCAGACATATATCTATTAAAGTGAAGAAATATTGGTTAAAGTAATTAGTTCACTATACTTTTTCACAAAACCTTGGAAACTTCTTTTAAACTCTTCCTCCTATCTCCTATCATCTCTTAACCTCTTAAAATGAGGTCTAATTTTATTTAAAGAGGGAAGGTGAACCACTTCCTTTCTGTATGGTCAAATAAATCATCAGCTATCTAAAAACATCAGTAGAATAATCTATGTATCATCTAACCATTTTTGAAAAATAACACATAGAAAATGGTTAAATTATATCTATTCTCCAAAATACTTGAGGTCTTGCCGTATTACCTCATAAAGTAAAAAATCTATTGACCCATTCAAGACACATTGTTCATTGTGTCTAATTAAAATTTTATTACTAGTATATAGCTCCAGAAATTGGTGTCATATTTTATATTAATACTAAAACTAATTTTTAAATACGGAGTACCTGAAACTAGTTATGGCTTTATGCTCTTCTATTAAATTATTGCCTAAACTCATTAGATTCACTGTTTAGGCATTTTATAAATTGACCTGTTATTCCTATATTATATTCACATGTCCAGAATACACGCTAATTGCCTGTAACAGTCTTAAAAATAGTCTTTTTCCTAGTGATTTAAGGCAAGTGAAATTTTGGCTTAATTATTTTACTATTAGTGCCCCTCCATGAAAAGGGAAAGAAGATATTTATTTTTGACAGATACAGTCAAATTCTTTTATTGATATGTTCCTTATGTTTCTATTCTCATTGAAAATCATAAGATTAGAATTTTATTAAAAAGAACTAAACAAATATGTCATTTTTGCATAGCTAGCTTATTGTGGCTAATTGAGATCTTCCCTCTAAACAACAGCAAATAAATAAAAACAACAAGAAAATTTTACAGCTCCTAACAAGAAAATAGGTTATTTACAAAGAGAAAAAGAAAAGTCAACCTAGGATAATGGTTTTCTTTTGCACATGATATGCTATAAAATTTAAAATATACAACTTGCAATGAAAATAGAATTTTGAACCTAGAATCCTGTGTCTATTAAATAAATAGAATCTAATGAAGGTTTTTTTAATCATATAATGACAAAAAGCCCTGCATTCTTCTATTTCTCAATCCATATCTATTTTATTTTCTTTCCCAGGGACTTGATTCCTCTATGTAGCTGATATTTTATATTTCTACATAATTTCACTTGAAACATGAATAATTTTTCACGGTCCTACCTTTCCATGACTTATAGCCCCAATTATCAACATCAGATTGATCCATCTCTGTGCATCTTGGTTCAAATTCCTATAGCTAGAGATACTATTTGTTTCAACCTAGATCAAGTGCCTATATTTGATTCCATAAAGTGCAGATTAAGACATAAGGATACTTAGTACCTACATCCCATGTAAGCTATAGGATATAGGAGATGGGGATGCATAGTACTTTCTTTTTTAAAAAATAAATGACAGTGGAATGCATTACAATTCTTATTACACATATACAGCACAATTTTTCACATCTCTGGTTGTATATAAAGTATAATGACACCAATTTTTGCCTTCATACATGTACTTTGGATAATGATGTCCATCACATTCCACCATCCTTGCTAATACCCTGCCCCATCCCTTTACCTCCCACCCCTCCACCCCATCTAGAATTCATCTATTCCTCACATGCACCCACTCCTTACCCCACTATGAGTCAGCCTCCTAATATCAGAGAAAACATTAGGCATTTGTTTTTTGGAGATTGGCTAACTTCACTTAGCATTATCTTCTCCAATGCCATCCATTTACCTGCAGATGCCATGATTTTATTCTCTTTTATTGCTGAGTAAAATTCCATTGTGTATATATGCCACATTTTTTATCCATTCATCCACTGAAGGGCATCTAGGTTGGCTCCACAGTTTAGCTATTGTGAATTGTACTGCTCTAAACATTGATGTGGCTGTATCCCTGCAGTATGCTGTTTTTAAGTCTTTTGCATATTACTTTCAAGGGTATAAAAGTTCAGCTGAATATATTTAATAGAGCCAAGCAATCACTGACAACTCTACATGGCAGTTTGATTATAGAAAATATAAACTTGAAGAGTTTTGATTTGCTTGATCATTTATTCTTAGTATCCCCAATTCCTAATGTTAAATAGTAAAAGCATCTAATTGTAAGCACTGGTGGAAAGAATTATATGATAAAACACTGCATTCTACTCATCCATAAACAATTACGAAATTAGGACATTTTCTAGTAAATAGATGGACCGGGAGAATCATGCTAAGTGAAATAAGCCAGACTTAGAAAGTCAAGGGATGCTTTTTCTGATATGTGGAAACTACAAAGAACAAAACCAAATAAAAAAAGGAATCTCACAAAAATAGAACAGCCACCTATAGAGTAGAGAAAGGAGATGGAGAGAGAGAGGTAGAAGGAAAGGGCATTGGGAAATACAGCAGAACAAAATCAACCAAATTATGCTTTGTCCATGTGTGAATATACCACACCGAAATCCCACTTTTATAAGTAATTATAATGAATTAATTTAAAAAAATAATAAAAGAAGGGAAACAAGTAGATAGAGTAAAGGCATCAGAGAAAGAGAGAAAGGGAAGAAAAGATATGAAATTGATCAAATTATGTCATGTACAAATATGGCATAATGAATCCCACTACTATGTATAATTTAATGTACTAATAAAAAATGGGATGTTCTGAGCCCCATGTCTAAAATAGGTTAGCTAATTAATGGTAACTTTCCCTACATCAATCAACTAGTTATCTTAAGCACAAAGAAAACTTATAATTTTCATATAAATTACTTAAGTGATTAAGAACAACAGCTTTTGGTGGAGGGTTTAAAGAGAAAATATATTGAAGTCAAAATTCACTCTAATTGACTGTCCATATTACCCCCCAAACAATCCCAATTTGAATACAGAGGAATCTCCATCATTGACTAAGAGACTCAATTGTTTGTGAATTGAGAGATAGACATATGTATGGCATATATATATATAAAGCCTTCTCCAATTTCACCCACTTTAACTTATCAATTTATTTTCTCACAGAGAATCCAGGTTTCCCTGCTTCTTATTTCCTGGGGCACACAAAGCTACGTTGAACTTATAAATGGGTTCTCTTGCATTCTACGGGTGGGAATGGGCAATTTTCTTTAATTATCTAAACAATACTCATGTTGTCACCCCAAATTAAATTTAAACTGCTTAATAAAATTTATTCCTAAATACTAATGGCTCTACTCACCTTCTTTTCCTCTGAACTTTTATTCTATTCAATTACTATGTGATTTACTACTTTGTTGTCTTCTTTCTCTAGTTACTTATCATGTATCACTTTTATACCTAATTTGCACAATGCAAAGCACCAAGTCTGATGTGAGGAATGTCACAGGTATTCAATAAGTTCCTGGTAAATTACTTATTCCATACTTTCTTTAATTTTTAGACAAATATTTTGATAAGTAACACTGGATATATGACTGACCATAACAATGTATTATGCATTCAGAATATAATCAAAGTAAATATCGGGATGCAATTCTTATAATACAAAGAAAATATCAGGACATAATCCCTGTAATAGCTATAGAACCTGGCAATAAATATCTCAAGATCTCTAGTGTGCTATAATCACAGAAATCTGATTCAGATGGAAATTCCCTCAATACTTAATAGCCCCAAATAGTTCATGGCTTTTTATGTTATATCAAGTTAAACACTTTTCTTAGTTCATTTTACAAAGGGCATACAAATTATTCAGAGATAATGATTCATAAAGTTCACTAAATTAAAAACTATTTTTCTTGTTGACTATAAATGAGAGTAATATATTAACAAAAAGAAATGAATCTATTGAAGTTGGAACCACAAGAAGTAATTCTTGAATAACATCTCATTACCCTATAAGTCAGAATAGTAATTGCAAGAATTTGAGTGTACCACATTCACAATAGTATAGTATTACTTCAAATGAATTACACTACTTTCCCTTAAGAATTTGTAATAATGTTCAATAATAAATAATAACCTGTAGGGCAAGTATAAATGAAAGTGGAATGTAGAGCAGTATTTTACCAGAGACTCAACTCCACAGGCTAAATTGATCTATGCTTATTGCTTTTGCCTGTACAATTTGTTTCTGGAGATAACAGCATAAACTCCAACCCTAGTCCACCAACCTGCCAACCTCAATTGACTTCTCTGTTTACACTGCCTATTATTAGACACTAAAGAGAGAAACTCTTTTTTCATCCAACACTTCAGCCTACAGTATAAGCACCTTCTAAAAATAAAGCAACCTACTGAGAGAAACACAAGCCATTCCATGTAATTAAAGGCATGGTGATAACAGAGTTTTGTCTTACAGCACTTAAGTCTTTTCATAACTATAATCATATTTATAGGTGGTATAACCAACAAAACTGAGAATAAAATCCCCACTGAAAAACTAGAATTAAGAAGTAAGAATTTTGTTTTCTAATCTTGGGCTCACGAGCATCTTTAAAAATTTATATCATTGGTATCTAGATTACTGATGACTAATAAGTGAAGAATTATTTCTATAATTTCATTGCAATGCTATATTAAATACCATTTATGGTTTAATTCTATTCTTGGAAGAATAAAAATTAAAAAAAAATATAGAAGTGAAAGAAAATTATTCAAAAATATGTTTGGTTTTTAAAAGTTCCACATTTCTACTAAACTAATTTAAAGCACTCAATAACAATTACTCCTGACCAGTATAGATGACCTTAATTTAACAAATAGACACTATTGGTGTGCACAAATATATGTATACGTATTTGACAATTTCTAAAGCTCACTTCCTCTTTTCACTATTTATCCATTAAAGTGATTCTTTCTCATGACTGAAACTCAATACTGAACATGGGGAAGAGTAGAACAAAAACAAACAAACAAACTTCCATTTTCCTTCTGTCGCTTTCTCCACTCACATGCAAAATCCTTTCAAATCCTTTCATATCTCCAAAGTCCAGACATCATTATATTTATTATTATTATTCTCATGGAATCTCCTTACTGTCATTTTAAGTGGGTAAGTTTAATAAATCTGATGTGTTTTCTCCTAGACATCACTTCTAGGATAAAAGCAGAATACTAGAATTGACCCTCTACTTCCCAAGATTTTGTGCTCTCCCCAACACATTATGTTTATCACCATTAGAGCTTTCATATTATACTATAATTTCTTTTTTTGCTTCTCAGTGACACATGTAAAGGAAGAAAATATTTGAAGGCAGAAACTATATCTTAAATGCCATCTTATTCCTAGACATAACACACAACTACCCAGCAACTGAAATACTGGATATAAAACATGGGGAAAATTATTGGGGACTATAACCTAACAAAGTAAGTTCCATTGGTTATAGTTAATGGTTAAAAACAAACAAAAAAACACATAGAAGCAATAAAACAAACTGCATGACTTTTTAAACTTAAATTCTCAATGAAAATAGAAAATAAAAGAAAATGAAAATTAGATGGGTTAAATAAAAATTTAAAGCTAATGTTCATTTTAAAAGATACAATAAAACAAAAAAGTAGAAGGCAAATGGAGAATACTTTTACAACAGATTTGACGAACAATGAGCTGGAGTTGTGGCTCAAGTGGTAGAGAGCTCGCCTAGCACGTGTGAGGCACTGGGTTTGATCCTCAGCACCACTTAAAAATAAAATATTGTATCCACCTAAAAAACTAAAAAAAAAATAAATTTTTTTTAAAAAAATTGATGGACAAGCCATATTTCTAATGTATGTAAAGTTCTTACAAAGCATTAAAATACATTAGGAAGGAAAGAACATTTTCTTAAAAACAAAATCATTGCAAAATGACAAAAGCATTTCTTAAAAGGTAGTACCTCTCTGGTGGTAAAACTACAAATTAAAATAACTATATAAGCTTTTTTCCCACTAAATTAGAAAAATGGGGAAATAAGATAATGATAGTGAAGTAGCCATCTCACACACGTTGTAATGGATTCTAAATTAGACAAATTTTGTAGAGAGCATTTATGCCCATGTGTTTCAAAAGATCTAAAAATATGTACATATTTCACTTTTGATTGCCAAATATAGGAACTTTTTCTAAGCAAAGAATTGAAAATGTTTTTTAAAATAAAATAGATGAATAATTTCTTAAAGTAGCATTTATTACAATACCAATTAGAAACAACCAAAGTTCAAAAATAGGCATATGCTTAAATAAAATGAGGTATATAATATGATAAAATAGTATTGAGTAATTAAGAAAGTATTTGGTTATCTAAAGAATCTTTTCTGTACTTAAGCAGGGAAAAGCAACTTTTTTCTTCTTTGTGATGCCTGTCTTTGTTTCAGTCTTGTAACTAATCTGAAAGGTCTACTGCCTTATGAAGTCTTGCCAGCTCTCCAGAGTGGAACCAGAATTTCTCAGTTGTATTGTAATCTATTAAAAATTCATATTTTCCTATTAATTTGAAATATCAGATCAAGCATATTCTAAATACTGTTATTTTATCCCAAATTTCAATTTTGTTTCATGTAATCTATTCATTATTTCCATATAGTGCTTATCAGTAATTCTTCACAGTATGCTTTGCTTCCAATTATTTTAAATGAACATAATTTTATGATTTGATATATTGAAAATGTATTATCCTTGTTGATAGCTAATAAAGCTATATATTTTGCTCATAAAATTATTAAAATGAGGGAATTTAGGAGGAAGAATTTTATATATGCTGTTTCATCTCCAACATGAGCACCATTGATGTGCTCTCTCTTTGGTTTAAATAATCTTTGTTCATAATATGTATATTACTAGAATTAATTAATGTGACATCCCTGAGGCCACAGAAAATGTCTCCTTTTGTTTTAATTTTTGTTTTATTTTCCCCTACAGCTGTTCTGCAGCCCTTCTTTGGCAAATAACATACTCATTTTTTTTTTCAGACTGAGAGAATATATTTGCAAATCACATATTTGGCAAAGGAGTTTTTTACAGAGTATACAACAATTGTTACAACCAAATTATAAAAGGATAAATGGCCCAATTAAGTTATGGGGAAAAAATTGGATAGGCATTTCTCTAAAAAGGTATACAAGTAGCCAACTACGCAAATGAAAAGATGCTCAGCATCATTAGTTATTGGGAAATTGGAAATTGAAACCACAGTAAAATATCACTTCAAACACATTAGTATGATGATGATGATGATGATGATGATGATGATGATAATAATAATAATAATAATAATAATAATAATAATAGAATCAATGTGTGTAAGCAAGGGCATGGAGAACCAGGAAGCCTGATACATTGCTGGTGAGAATGCAAACGGGTTCAGCTGCTTTGTGATATAGTTTGATGGTTTCCCAAAATACTAAATATAGAGTTATCCTACTTTATCCTACTTTCTTGAGCAATTCTATTTCTAGGTATACACACACAAGAAAGGAAACATATGGCCATTCAATAAGATATACATAACTGTTCACAGCAGCATTACTCACAATAACACCAACTTGGAAAAATATGAAACATTCATCAAAATGTTGAAAGGAAAAACAATATAGCATATTCACACAATAGAATATCATTTATCCATAAAACAGAATGGAGTACTGAAATATGCTACTGTGGATCAATCTTATAAACATTAAACATTCTCATTTTAAACCTATAGACTGTCTTCATTTCAATGCAGGGTCTCCATTACAGCTATCGGAATACACCAACAAAGGGTATTCACTCTTGGAGATGTAGTTCCTTCAGAATAACTTCAGTTGCCTGAGGTTGCCAAAGCTCTGACATGTAACTCTTACTCACCAGGCCTGGTCTTAAACTTTGACCATTAAACCAAGCTTGAGAGACTCAGAAAGTCACAATTATACAGACCAATTACTGCACAACAAATCACTTAGAGAGGTAACCTCACCTGACCACAAGGGTGAGGGTCAATTTTGTGAGAATTTTCAGGTTTTAAGACAAAACTCTTTTACTTGTACAACACAGGACTTTGTTCACAAGCTGCCAGCATATGTTTTACAGAAATAAGAGAAGTGCATTAAAATGTAAAGCCCACACATTTTCACTGATGGCATAACTGTATTTGAAATTTTACTGTCATGTTTCTCTCTTCCAAACTCTAGTTCATGATAACTGTCTAATAAATAAAGAGTGTCAGTAAACTAGCACAATTGAGCCACTCAACAACAATAACAAAAGAATAAATGCAGCAGCATCTAGCATGGCATTAAATATTTTAGTGGCAGTTATTATTAGGATCAGCCTTGCTCCAAAATGCCTGCCACCATGTTCCCTAATTTGAATTAATTTAGGTGTGATATCTCCAGTATGTTATCAATAATTATTTTTTCTTCAATAGACTTCAGTTATGATTCTGATTCTTCATATCCCTTGTTTTTTTTCAACAGAAATCTCATACTTTCTCTAGTTCTACAAAAACTGAGCCCCAAACCCAATTTTTATTGGAATTGGTTCAATATTGCAGTTTTGCCACAAGGAATTTAACAATTTCCCTGCATTCTACCCTATGCACTATCACTAGATTCAGTCTTTTTGTTTTTTGTTTTGTTTTGTTTTGTTTTTTTAGTTGTAGTTAGACACAATACCTTTATTTTGTTTATTTATTTTTATGTGGTGCTAATGATCAAACCCAGTACCTCACACATGCTAGACAAGTGATCTACCACTGAGCAACAACCCCAACCCTCTTTTTGTTTTTATACCTTCAATATTTACATAATAGAGTCCTACCCAAACATTATTTTCCCATTACCCCCCCATTTTCCCAAAGTATTTATTTTTTAAAGCATTTGGGTCAGTCAGGATTCTACCAAAGACATAGAACCAGAAGGAGATTATATATATATATATCACTATCTATAACAAGTTTTCCTTTGTCTTATCAGGAAAGGTATTGGGCAGCTATAAGGAGATTTTGTAATTGTAGATTTCATCCACTCAATGTATATACGAAGCATGGCCACATATTTAGCAATACATATTTGCTGAATGAATAAATAAGTAAATTAATAAGCATATATATTTTCCCCTATGTACCAGGACAGAAGAAAAAAGTTAAATATATATATATATAATATGGTTTATTGGAAGGAAATGGTTTATGTGACTGCATAGGCAGGTTAGGTGAGTCTGAAATTTGAAAACAGTCATCAGGAAGGACAGGCTGGGACTCTCAGGCATGAGTTAAGGCTGTTACACAAGGATACAAATTCTCTTTCTCTGAGAAGCAAGAGTTCTACTCTTTTAAAGTCATTTAGGTCTGAATTAGTCCTGCCTTGATGGTTCAAGGCAATTTTACTTACTTCTAGTAAACTAATTATGAATTCTAATCACAGGAAAACCAATTTTGAATGCACCAAGATTGAATGCAGGACTGCCACCTCTACCTTAGCCATGTCAATACACTAATCTGACTCTGGAGCATTCAAAATTGTATGAATGAATGAATGGATTAGCACCCATCTACTTGCTAGCTTACTTTTAAAATTGCAGACATACTGGAATTCTATAGGAAAATGACCAACTTCTTGTCTCTTGGAGTTGACCTATGTGTAATGCCTCCAGATCTTTACTCAGGGCCATGTCTTCACTGGAACAGCCTCTTCCACCCTGCTCTCTAAATAATAACTTTCCTTGAAGACTCAACTTAAGCATCATTGCAGGATGAAGCTTGCTTCCTGGCGGGCAGTTTGCTGTAGAATTTCAAAGCAGGTAGGGTTTATAGCATGAATTTCACAATTCTTATCCATTCAACTTTAGAAGTATCCCCCCGCAGCTAGACTGCAAACTGAAAGAGGACATATGCAATTTTGTATTCCCTAGATACACAAAGAGGTCAGAAGTGATTCTGACCAAAATGGTCTTATCAGACAAAGAGTATGTGGTTTCATATACTCCTCTACCTTTTCTTAGAGACTATTCCAATGGTAAAATGAGCACAAATAGTGGAGAGGTAAATTCATTCTTTGTAGCTCAATACAACTGCCTCTTTTGTGTGCAGCAGAACCTGTTTTTCTCCATTTATTTTTGTTTCACCTGTTCTATCAGTTCCTTTTTACCTTCTTCCACATTCCTGTGTACATGAGTACCCTGCAGAAAGTCATACTAATGCCTCTGGATGCATGCATAATCTGTAGCTTTTACCCAGCATGCTTGGCTCTGCTGCACTGCCTAACATCATGCTTCATCTTAATCCATAATTCCATGATCCAGTGTTAGTCTGTCACCTCAGATTGCTTCAGTGCTTCTCCAGAGATATGCTTGATTCCTTATGATGTTGTTGGCAGTTATTTGCAAGCATGGGATTAAGGAGTAATTCCCTAATGGCATTACAAATGGCATGTGCATTTCAAATTCTTTATTTTTGTTTTTTGTTCAGTGATTTTCATCAAACTCTACTCTGAATTAAAGTATCACGGGTGGCAGAATATTAAAGAAGGAAAATGTTACTTGCATCAGTCTTACTAGTTCTGCTATAACATGATGATCCCTGTGGTCTGTTTCTTAGAACAGACAGACCTTAAATTACAACTAAATTATGTTATAAAGTCCAACTCTGAGTCATTTGTCTAGAAACTGAAATGTCTTTTCCCACTTAACCTGGAATGTAATTTCCTGGAATAAACTAAAACAAAATTCTAAGAACACTTAATATAGTTCATTATGCTTAGTATACTAAAAATAGACTTTTGTTTTTCAGTAAACTCTACCCAAAATATGAGCACTATCCATAACAAGTTTTCCTTTGTCCTACCAGGAAAGGTATTAGGCAGCTATAAGGAAATTTTGTAATTGTAGATTTCATCCACATATGTATTTAGCAACACATATTTGCTGAATGAATAAATAAGTAAATTAATGATCAGATATCTTTTCCCCCATGTATCAGGATAGAAAAAAAAAGTTAATAATTGCCTTTTTGGGTATTCAACAACAAGAACCATAGGGAATGTTGGATGGGATCCTCTCATTGACCATTTTCTTTCTGCTAAAATAAATTCTGAAAGAAATTCTAACCTTTCTTTGACATTGTATGGATAAACTCACCCAGAAATCAGGTAATTAAAGATTAGGTGTTAGTATAATGGAAACTGTCTATATTTAAATAGTTTGCTCAAATGAGGACTAGCATTAAAGATTCTACCAGGAGAGCTGACCCTGCCTGTCCTTCCAAAAATCTCAGATCTCTCCCTGCTTCCATTTTAGAAGACTTGAATAAAAAATGCAGAACACTTAAAAATACACATTCAGCTGGACAGTGAAGATAGAGAAAACAGGAGAAAGCTTCCTGGCCTGCCACAAGGGGAGGGAGAAGCCTGCCTTTTTATATAAAGCTTTGAAGCTAATTATGTTAAGGGCATATTCAGTAATATCATTTAATAATTTTTTCCAGGATACTTATGAGTAATTTTAATATATACCTTTTAACCTGCACCTCATGTTCCATTATACATAATTATTCTGCTTGCTTATTATACCCTTTAAATTACAATGATTAATCATACACATTGCATAATTAAATTGTGAAAAATGATTAATCATCATTGTATTATTGTTTAATTATACCACATATTTCATTTTAACTAGAAAACAGAAAGTGCTTTAATTCATGGGCCAACCACATTGTTATATGGGTAATTAGCCTAAATTTTATTACAGGTAAAGAAAATAAGGTCCAGTTAAATGACTTATCCAAGGTAAAACAAGAATAGCCCTTGTCCTTGGTCTGAAGCAAGAATAGCTTAGAATGCATTTTTCACAAAACTCAAGAAAATCTAAAGGTTTTTCCTCTAATGATTAAGATGATGACTTTTAAAGAATTTGTGCTTTTCTCTTCTAGAATCACAAGGTTCATAGAGAGATGTCAGAAAACATTGCTAACTAACAGTTAACCACCTAGTTGAAAATAAGCCTTCTTAGATGCAGCTCACAGTCTTTGGCCCCAGACAGATCCAAAGCCTCCTACAATAGCTACTGGATGTCTTACTTCATAGTGACTTCTGCATAGATAATGTCTCGGGATGGCAGTGTTAGAGACCCCTGATCCTAGTCTTTTCTATTATAATTCTCATGCATAACGTGAAATGGAGAAAGAGAGGTTAAAAAAAGAAAAAAAAAAAGAAAATGCTGATGGATACACTTTAGATTACAGGGTAGCTTTTTCTGCTTAGAGTAAACTGCACCTAATTTAAATTTATTGATAAGTCTTTTGATTATTGTAAAAATCAATCCTCAATCCTCAAAACTTAAGCCAGGAAAACTGAGTCAAGAAACAAGTGAAAGAACAAAACAATAAAGTGGTCTGTTTTTATCTTTTGTGAGAAGCAATATTCACAACTCCTAAGATATGATTGGACTTAATCATGTTTCTACCCACCATAATTGAACTGGGGAAAGACAGGGAAGTTCATATGCAATAGTTGGATGAAGGAATTTGCAGGGACCACTCTGGCTTATGTTGATCATAGGACCTACATAAATTACCCCACCTAACCTCTAAAAAGTGAGTGAAAATCATTTCAAAAAGTAGATTGGAAAGTTGTTAGGAAGAGGAAACAGAGGCTAAGAAACAAAAGCTAAAAATGAATATGCACCATATTCTAATTAACATACTGGGATTTTTAGAAATGCTTTGGAATCCGGAAAAGACTAACATTACTTCAAAAGTTTTGCACTTATTTGTGTGTCTGTATGTGTATGTATGTGTGTGTTTGTATGCATGCTTCTCTTGTGATTTACAAACCAACAACACACAACTCAATTACTCCCTAAAGCACATCACTTTGAACAAGAAGGCATGGGAAAACCCAGTTAATATATTTTTATTTTAAGACAATCTGTATAAACCAGTGATAACCTATAGGATACACAAATTTGCTTTTAAGTATTTTTCAGGTAAGAATTTCAAATAACAAATTCACTAAACAAATTATCTTATTGAAAAAATAAGATAAGTACTTTTATTACAAACAGTCTTCTTAATGCTCTCACAGGTTTCATCTTTTGAATACTTGACTATGTACAACAAACCCAGAAATAATCCTTTTGCTTGATGTTTTTGGATCCAACATTTAACTACAGACACTATGGTTACAATGCCAAGTGTTAGGCATGAAATTGCAGGCTTTAAAATGCAGCAAATTTGATATATTGGCTTCTTAGAACACTCAGCTGCATCTACAACAGATCACATATTTGTTCGAGAAGAAATGGTTGTCTGTAAGATAAGATGATATAAACCATTAATTATAGATGGAAGCCAGGAGATAAGGGGAGAGATGATTATTTATATAACCTGTTTCCTTACCAGAATGCTGTATAGTGCAAGAGCTAATAAAACAGCTCTAATAACTTTGAACCCAAGAGGTAATTTACATTTTATTAGGTGGAAGAGATTTGAAATTGTTTGTTGCAGAAGATTAAAAAGAAAGGGGAAAAAAGACAGAAAGAGACTGAAGCTTGAATCAGAAATGAGATTCATGATTTTCCTTTTGATCCACAGAATAGCAACTGTCTGTATCACAATATAACTTCATATGATTTCCCATCAGGTTGTCTGAAAATTGACTCTTTAAATGTGATGATGCTGAAAAATGGTGTCTAAGAAAAGAAATCTTTTCCTTTTTTTTAACATTACTATTTCCTGCAGCATTTTACTAATGAGATACACAATAAAATTAAATCACTCATGCATTATTTAACATCATACCCCCTGGATTTCCATCTCCTGATTTTCAATGACTCACATGCCTAAAAACAGATCAGCCCCAGGCATTTTAAGTTTTGAAGATAAATCACCTATAGAGTTTATAGAATGTTATTTTAAATAAAATACCAATTCTCTGGTCTCAATTATGTATGAACAAGAATATGTATTTTTGAGTAAATATAGCTTACGTTTGCAGTATATCATTTGTTTATTGATTTAATTTTTATTGAGTGTCCACTGGTACAAGTTAACAAGATAGGGGTTATGCTATTAGGAAATCATTACTCCTAGCACATTCAACTCCTCTCCTGCAAACACTTGACAGAAACACTTCAGTAACTTGCCGATATAAATCAAAATATTTAATGATAAGGTATCTATTGTTTATTCAGAATTTCAGAATGACCTGCAATTTTAATATTTGACTTGTAAAGGAAAATACAAATTTATATGTCCAAACCACATAATTAAATATGCGTATTTAAATAGTTGTTTACTGGATCCAATTTGTACAGGCTCAGATGAGCTGTTGTTTGTGTCTTTTTTCAAATACAAGTTCAAAATGGTAAATTGGTGTGTTGGTAGTGGTGCAAGTATTTACATTACAGAAATTGGTAAATGCAGCAACCTGATGATTTTGTTTAGTTTTTTTTTGTTGTTGTTGTTTTCTTTTGCTTTTTCTATAAATCCATGTGATAAACATTTACCAGCCTACCACTGGATTTATATACTGTGTTCACAAAATTATAAAACCAAAATAAAATGATATTGAAAGAGCGACAATCTTTATGAAAGATTCCTAATGCAATAAACCACATATTAAATTAATAAGCACAAATTATGATATCAATTTTTCTTAAAGAAATCCAATCTTTCTAAAAATGATATGGCATGGGATCAGGGAGTAGATAAAACAAAATTGGTTAAAATATTAATAATATTATATTGTTCGTGACTGGCATAGTGATTCACTTTGCAATTTTATCTGTATGATGTTTTCTATGAAGAGCCATTAAAAGAACAAAATTCAGGTACATATGTATTTACATATGTATTTATATATGTATTGACAGATTATTCATGAAATATACATATTCATGTATTCGAAGGCAAGGCCATTTCTTCAAAATGAAAATATATAAATATAAATATATATATATGGTATATTCAACTATTTCCTTACTATAATATGTCTTTGTATGGGGAAGTTTTGGTTTATAGCTTCATTATGAAAAGAAATTCTTCTTTAATTTTATATATTTCCTTAATTGTTAATTCTAACTTGGTCTGAGTCATGAAAACAAAAAGTGTAGAACCAAATTCTCTTATGTGGATTCAGAATAAATCACCCAGGAACAAAGGATATGGTTTCATACACATTTAGTTGAGGTATTGAGAGGTTGCACAACTTAAAACACAGTAATATCAAGGAGGTTTTTATATATTGTTGAGTCCAGCCACTTTGTCAATGAAAAAAAGTTGAAATTTAAAAAGGACAAGACACCTTCTCAAAGTTAGTTGGCCAAGTTCTTGCTACTCAAAGTGTGAACCAGAATCAACATCATATAGGCACTTGTGAGAAATGCAAAATCCCTTCCTGTTCCCCACACATACTGGAACAAAATCTGTAATTTTACAAGACCCTCAACTGATTTAATACACATTAAAAACCTAGGAACACTGACTGGGCAATAACAATTTGGGGAAACCAGATTGACTGATTCATCTGATTCCCTCATCTGATCACAACAAATTTCTAGCAAACAGATAAACTTCCATCTTCTAATTCTAAAAACTGGAAGATAGACTTTGATTATTCTACTTGCATGTTTCCTAACCCAGGTTAACTTTGTGCATGTGTGTGCACAACTGCAGAGACTCAGGAAACTCCTGCCATGATTCCCTCCTTCCTTCCATCCGAAATTGGTCATTTCATGAAAGGACAATGTTGATATTCTACAAGTCAATAAATGTATCTCTTATGATTTAGATATTAAGTGTTTCCCAAAAGCTCATGTGTGAAAGAATGCAAGAAAGTTCAGAGGTGAAATGAATGGGTTAGGAGAGCCTTAACCTTATCAATGTGTTAATCCACGGCTAGGGATTAACTGGGGGGTAACCATAGGCAGATAGGGTGTGACTAAAAAGATGTGTCCCTAAGGGGGTGCCTTTGGGGTTTATATTTTGTCCTTGCTAAAGAAAGCTATCGCTCTCTCTCTCTCTCTCTCCCCCCATCCAAAACCCCACTGTAGTAGCNTGAGCTGCTCTCCTCCACCACTCTCTTCCATCATGATGTTCTGAGCTCAGAGCAATGAAGACTGCCTTCTATGGACTAACACCTCTGAAACCATGAGCCCCAAATAAACTTTTCCTCCTTAAAATTGTTCTTGTCTGTTCTTTTGATCATAGCAAGAAAAAAAACCTTACTTAAAACAGTATCAGACACAAAATGGTCAGATATAGATACAGATGTGATCTGTGATGATGATGATAATGATGATGATGATGATGATATAATGTTTGTGTTTTACATTATAATAGGGAGTCATACAAATCCACAAAGACTAATAATAGTAGCAAATTTCTAAAGTACTGAAAATACTGTGCTAATGGCCAAATACTTCCCTTAAATAAGTCATAACCTTTCTTTTGACCTCAATAGTACTTTCTCTATTTGAAGAAAAGGTGTCAGTGGACTGCATATCGTATCAGGAACAGCAGAGCCTCCACGGTAATGCAGATGGGAGGGAGCTGCCAAGGGTTAAACCAATTACCCTACACTAAACTTAATTGAGGAATAATTTATAGAAGCCAAGAAATGTTAATTGGACAATGAATCACTTAGACTGAAGGATAAAATATATGTGGATTGATCACTAGAAAGCAAACAAAAGACTGAAAAGAGCTTAGGAGGACTTGAGTACCCTGAAACTTAAAGCCACTAAATAAAGAACTGCATGACAAGAGAACTATCAGACATCAGGCAAGAAACTGAAAGAGGTTGTCAAGTCCCAGTACATGGTCTGGGTAGTAATAGGATGTTTATGCATGTGTTCAGTTCTTCCATGGAAGCTGGGCATTGGATAAGGAGAATTTTAACATGTTTTTCAACAATGTTTTTAAATACTTTTATCCCATAGGCATATTACCCCAAGAAATTAAGACAGCTGTCATTTTAGGGTTTGGAATACATCGGTATAGTGGGAATTAGTTAATTTCTCACAATGCTTAAGAAGCTGTTTTATTTCCAAACAGAAGGGGACATATTATGCACTAGCATTAAAAAAAAAGTCACAAAAATAATCAAAAAAGAAATCGAGGTTAAAACAAAATTTTACATAAACAAAGGCAAAACCACAGCAAATGTGGTTTTTAATTGTGTGATTTTTCTTAAATGTTCAGAATATGGTCTTTCTCCCACTTTATTTGTCACTACATTTGACATCAATTTAGTGATTGTTCTTACTCTGGGATGTGATGACCTGATTTTTCATAGAAAATTGCTCTGATTTCTTTTTTTCAGGAAATAGCCATTCTAGTGTAAACAGACACTATAATTTGTTTTTGGTTTTTGTTTTGCTAGGGAGAGGTTATGCATGCTTTCAGAAAGCATCTTTACTTTCCACTGCTTGTTTTCCTAAGAAATCAAACTGGCAGGGTTATTTTATGGGTTACTTTACGCTTTGTGATTTTTCTATGATTGACTTCTCCCACTTAAGCTAAAGGGATTTACTGATGTTAACTGAAGTTGTTTCTTTCTTATGAAAGCTAAGGCTTTAAGTAGGCAAATCTGAGATTGATAAAAGTGCTCCATATCCTGAACCTCATCAGGATACACATAGATGCTTCCAGCAATAATTTTGGAAAATAGTTAAGAAAAGTGAAGTAGCGATATATGTTAACATAATTCTTATGTTCACTATGAATTCCCAGAGTTTGCTAAGAATATTTTCTTGATATGTAAGAACGATAATTAATTGACTCATTTTATTTGGGCTATAATTTTTTCCTAGATACCTGGAGAGATTCAAACAAGATGAGAAAATGACTTAATAAACATGAAAGCTTAGGAAACATATGAAATATCTACAAATATGCAGTAGCCAGACTCCAAGATGGCCCTAATATTGTCCCACCCCCAAATATTCAAGAGATTAGATTACTGGTCTCTTTAAATGATTGGATACTGTGAAATTTTGGTGTGTGACTTGTAAGGTGGGATCAAAACAGACATTATAAATTATACCTTGATTTCTTTGGGATCACCTACTCTAGGGGAAGCCAACTTCTAAAACATGAATACACAAATTTAGACCTATGCAGAAATCAATTTCATGTTCCTAATAATCCAAGGTAAGTCTCTATTGTGGCCATCAGCCAATCAGTGTTGGAGTAATTTGTTAAGTAACAATGGTTAACAACTAGAATATGCTAGCTCATTCATTCTTTTCTCTGGTGTTATGGAGTGTCTTGAACCACAGGTTACAGACAAACATAAGGCAATATTCAACTTACTGAGAAGGGGAAAATAAAAATAAAAGACAGTTTTCGAAGTGTACTGTTTTATAATGACTTTGATTGTAAAAGTCTCTCTGCTCTCTTTAATCTGTGATTAAGTAGCATTTATGATATTGTTAGGCAAACATAAAGTAGAAGGAAATTCCCCTCAGTAACCTGGATAAGTGCACTGTAATTATAATACTTTTCATCTTCTTTGAAGATGTGTTGAGGCTGACTAATTGATTTGACCAAAAACGTATCTTATAAACCAGAGTCAAATGTTTGGTTCTTGACACAGAAAATACTGTATTCTACAGCCAACACCCAAACTTCTTATTCTTGCTCCCTCTTTATCACAGAGAACATTTCTAATTTAGCTTGAAGCTAAAGAATTCCTGGTGTTCTGGTAAGGAGTCAAATGTCTTTTTGATATACAATCCACCAAATATTAAAAGAGTTTCTTTCTTATCCCAGGGAAAAAAAGAAAAGAAAAAGAATCTTGTGAATTTGACAATGTCATTTCAGAAAGATGTATAATATTCCTTCAAAAACCACACTATAGATAATCCAAAGAATAGAGATCATGCCACAGGGCAATAAAGCCCTAAAGTACAACTTTTTAAATAGTAATAGTTCCCCAAACAAGATCTGTAACAGCTCCTACAAATGAGTGGTTGAAATCGGGTGCTCTTTGATATTCAAAATTTTTTTTCACAAGAAGAATCTGACAGTTTGACAACACCATCTGTCATAGTTTTTCACCATTTGATTTTTCTGGGAAGAACAGAACCAGACTAGAATAAGCAGGTTTCCAATACTTGTTGCATAATAGGACTTGGGCTGCTGAAAGGGTCAAATGGACTTTATGACCTTCATGTTGGTTTTACTCTTAGAGAATGGCATTTACTGTTTCTTAGGTTAAAAAAAGAATCGATATTCAAGTATTTAAAGAGAAAAATTTGGAAACATTGCTTTCCCAATAATTTCAACATTCAGATAGCACTATTCCATTTTTTAATCTACTAGACGGACAATACTTTTACTTTTTCTTTCTTTGATGAAGAAAGTCCCCTTGAAAACAATTTTATTTATAGCCCAATTATAGTTTAAATTTAAATCCACTTAAAGTTCAATAATTCTGCTTTCTTTCTGTGTCCCTCAAATGTATGCTTTAACATACTAAGCCTTTCCCAAGTGCTTAGAATATTTGAAAATCTAGTAAATTAAGCTTATAAATACATTCCTCAAATTTTTTTTGATTATTGCCATAAAGGGTATTGGTTAAATGACTTTGCATTTTTCTTCATGGAATAAAGTTTAAAATCAATTTTCCACTTAAATTGTAAATTTTTATTTAATAAAATCTCAAATAAACTAATATATCAAATTATTTTACACATTGTAAACATATTAAATGCCAATTATATGTATGATTCCTAGCCCTAAACCAAACTTTTAATGCTTTAGGTTTGAATTATGTTATCATTTCTTTTTTTTTTTTAAATTTTAACCTCTACACATGAGAAACATACTTTCTCAATAAGGAAACACTTGGACCATCTCAGACATGAGAATTGCCAACTTAATAAATCAGGGATAGTTAGCCAAAAGAAGTGATCAGGATGATGAGGGGAGGGCAGCATCTTTCTGGGGTGATTCCTACCAACCAAAGGGATACACCAAGTTTTGTTTTTTTTTTTTTCATATTGGCTTTGTCGATCAAGAAGTCAAAGTCCACATTTTCTGATGGCATGATAACTTTCACAATTAAAAGTTATGCTTCCATAATTTAATATTTTATTTTATTTGATGAATATATACATGCCCCAATGTTGTACATGACCATTTTCTGACTTTCCAAATTTCTTATTTTCTCATGTCTTTATTTTTCATATTCATTTACTGAAATCTATCTTAATGGCATTCAGTTGTATTTCCCATGTGTCTCATAAATTTGGTGATGCATATCTTGAAGTCATGAAATGATATGTGAAAAAGAGGCTTGGAGAATAATCAATATGGAGGTGCAGAAATCAATGACGCCACAAGAGGTAGGACTTTCAGTAGATTTGTTACCATCACTGAGCCCAGTCTCATAGAATGGTTGAGCCGAATTGGTTTCCCATGAATGCTTAAGACATCTTGCCATAATAAGATCATTCAGAGTGATGATACAGTGCTGCATCTGAAATTCTTTGTTATTTCTGTTGACTAGATAGACCACATTTCCTTATTTAATTATTTATAATTGTTACACACAAGGGTATTATTAAAATTTGTAAATTCAACCTTAAAAAGATTCTTAATAGAAGTTAAATTACTGCCTCAGTAGTCAGAAGAGAAAAATGGAAATGAAATTATGTACAACGGACATGTTATATTCCTGGTGCCATTTCAATGAGCAATTGAACAATTTCTTAAAGGAGACAGCCCCAGAGAGAAAGCTGTCCTGAAAAATAAGCCTTATTAACTACCAATAAAGAGCTCAGCAAAGATATGCACTGCCTCTTGCATTCATTTTATAGAGTTCATTTTAGAGGGTCTCCCACACAAAGTACCAGAAACTGAGTGACTTAAACAATAGAAATATAATTTCTCACGATTCAGAGGCTGGTAGTCTGATAGCACAGGGTCAGTCTTTCTTTGAAGGTTCTGGGGAAGGATGACTTCTTCCTGATAGTTCCTTAGTTCATAGTATCAAAACTATAAACTTCACATGTTATTTTACCTGTGTCATTTTCTGTTCAAATTTTGTCTGTTTACGAGAATACTGGTCATTTTAAAATTGAGTCCACCCTAATGATGTCATCCTATCCAATTACATCTAAAACAAACCTATTACAAATAACACCATGTTCTGAGGCCCTAGGAGTTACAACTTTATCATATCAATTTGGGAGGGGGGACACAATTCAACCTATACATTGAGAGAAGGACCACAGCTGTTGGAAATAGAGGGAGAGCAACAGACAAGTCATCATCACTTTGGCAGCAGACAGGCTTGAAACCAAAATATAAACATTCTTTTCCTGGGGGAAAAAAATCTAACACCATAATGTTAGTGACAAATGAGTAGCAAGTCATGAAACTGGACATGAGGAAATATTCAAGAAAGTAGTAATTCAGGATATTTTTTCCATAAATAAAAAAAAAGTTTTGCTAATTTTTAAATTCTAGAAAGAATTTAAAGAAATGAATTTTTTTTCTTTTCCCTTTTTATTTTTGGTTAGTGCATTTTAGTTATACATAATATTGGGGCTCATTTTGACATAATCACACAAGCATGGAATGCAATTTGCTCCACGTCAGTCCCCAGTGCCCCCCCTTTCTCTTCCCTCCTCCTTCTCTGTGTTCATCTTAATTACTCAACTGTCTTCCTTCTATTTATCTGTAGAGTTTGTTTTTAAATTATTACTTTATAGATATACATAAATGTGAAATTCACTGTGGAATATTCATATATATACATACCATAGTGTGATCACCTTCATTTTTTTCTGAGGAAAATCGTTCTCCCTCCAATTCTCAGCTCTATCCAAATATAGCATAAGGACATACAAGAGGACATTTGTCTACTCTTTGTGTTTGTATATTTTTAGAGGTAGGTATATATGGTCACTAAAATTGCAACTAAGTACCATTTTATTTAACAGAATTTGATTATAAAAAAATAGAATTTAAGCTAAGATCTCTTTGATTTCCAAAACAGGGTGTGGCTCTAGAAACATAAGCACCATGATTTGGTGCAAGTTGAGTTCTGACATTATAATTTTTATTCCATGACCTTTTTTGTTCTGATAAATTAAAAGAACTGAAAGGCATATACACTGTGACTCAGTAATCAAGGCAACTGATTACCCCCTTGACCTAACTATCCGTGCCCTCAGCTCTACTCCCTGTCCCGCAAATTTGCCCTACACATCCTTATCAATACTTAAGTCTTCCCAAGCGGTTTTGTTGTCCATCTTCAATTCAGACATCTACTTTCTCAAACTTTACTTGTAATTACATAAGCACATTTACCACAACGTTAGCTCTTCTATCCCTTCCCAACCAGTCAGTGGATCTCTGGGCAAGTCCAAGAGCTGGTCTCACCTATGTAAATCCTTTGGAAGATAGTGCCCAGATTTCTGGGTTTGGCACGGGTACTCTGCTGCCCCCTACTGGCCCTAGGCCAAACCTTCCCCCAAACTAAACCATCTCAAGACAATTCTTTCAAGAAATCAAAGATCTATAAAGTTGACTAATAAAGAGAAAAAGTTTGGTGTGTATTAAGAACTTAATTTCCCAAACACTATACTCAGTCTTTTGTGTACAGTATGATTTAACCTTCTTGCTGTCCTCTTGAGATAATTGTAACTCACCAGGTGAATTGTTTGAAGAGAATTGGCAAGATTAAACAATGTGCCTGTGAAATTGAACATAGATCGTGATCCAGGTTTTGACATTGGAAATTGTCTCTACCTGCCTTGGTATGACTCAGGACATAAGTTCACTAACTCCCTTGACACTGAGAAAATTCTTAAATTACCCAAGGTACCACTTTCCTATGAGAATTAGTTCTCTTGTGCTTAGAATTCTTTTCTTCTTGTTGAAATTTTAAAACATGAAATGAATGTAAAATAAGTAATATTCCAAAAACAGTAGCCCTGTTGAGTTAACCCTTCTGTAAATACACTCATTTGATCCATACTACCCAGGGCTATTTTCAATAGTCTTCTAACCTGCTTTCAGTATCTCATCTTACATCTTTCAAACCATTGCCCTCAGAGAGATCTGTCCAAAATCAAATCTCACCAGTTCACTTCCTTTTTTTTAGAAAGTACTTTTAATTTATAACTTCAACCCACAAGACTAAAGTCAAGTCTCTTTTGAGAGACATACACGTTTTTTCATGATCAAGTCCCTGCTCATCTCTTTAATGCCCCCTTTTTACTCCCCACCATACACTTCGTAATTTGGTCATGAAGAACTGATGACATTTCCAGATAATAATATTACATCCATTTGTCTTTGTCAACCAATCCCTTTCCATTCCTGGGCTTCTCTACAACCCTTGTCTTTGTTTGAGATTTTTTTAGTTCAGCCTTCAAAAGTCAGAATCACCTCTGGAGAGAGCTATCTAGGAAGTCTTTCCTAAGCCTCCTCACCAATCTAGGCTCTTGGAGTCATGCTGATAGGCTTATTTATTAACAATATAATTGTAATTCTACATCAAGCAAGTTTCATGCACTAATGATGTTAAATTATTATCCTTTTATAAAAAAATTAAATAAAAATATAGAAAGGTTAAAATTAATTTACCAAAGTTCACACAGCTGGTCAACTGCAAAGTTGAGAATTCAAATGCAGTTAGTCTGGGTTCGAGTCCCTTAGCTTTAACCTCTGTGTAGCTGATACTTTCCATATACAACACTACTCTGAAAAGATCCTTTCAGATCTCCATCTCTCCACCACAATTTACCAGGGGGGAAAAAATCACTCGTTCATATTCCTATCTACAACACATTATATGTCACAGTGTTCAATAAATGTTTGTTGAACTGAAATCTATCTTTTAAAGTATGTTCTTTTAAAATAAGTATAACTTTTCAAGAGCAAAGTGCATACCTGTTGGAGTGAAGAATATGCAACATAAATTGCTCTTCTAAAAAGAATTTGAGATAAAAGAATAAAAATCTTATAAAGCTAATAAATTTGCAGGCAATAAAACATGTAGTTTTCTCAAATGTTTCTATAAGCCCTTGAAATAATTTGATGAAAACATTCATGAATGACACCTTCCTAGGGGAGGCTGTCTTCCCTTGGCTGTTTAGAATCAGTGGTGCAAAACCAGCAAATATATCAACCTGCAAGGGTAGTAATTAAACATTAAATTGAACTCTGAATTTTTCAGCAACAGAAGCAAAAGTAGGAAATATAATATGTATGTGTATCCTTCTGTACCTAGGGAAATTTTTAATTACAATTGAAACATTTTAGGGGCTGGGGATGTAGAATAGTGGTAGAGCTCATGCTGAGTATTCAACACACTGGGTTCAATGCCCAATGCCAAACAACAACAACAAAATGTAATAATTGATATCTACATTGATAGTTGAGTTATAGTTAATATATTTCCAAGTTATTTGGAGAAGGCAAACAAAATGTTAATATTTTAAAATTACAACTATATGAGTGTATGTGTGTGTATATAGATATCTTTCTTCTTATATATTTTAAATATTTAACAGACAATATTTTATATATATAATATGTATATACTTACTTTATATTAAATATTATATTATTGTATAGATAAGTAGCTATCTCTACTTGTAGAGTTAAATGTAGTGAAAAAAGACAAAATTATTTTCTCTACTTGGTCATGTACTGTATTACAGATTTATATCATATAATTATTTGTTTTTTTTTTTTGCTTGAGGTAGGTATATAAAGAGTTCTAATATCTAATTCTGAAAATAACAAATAAATTCTTTAAATACAGTACTTATGTTGGCTATTTTAATACTTCCAAATTACTCAGAGATAATCAGGAGAATTTCAATGTATAAAAAAGTATGTATATTCATATATAGACACATATATGCATATACATAAACATTTTCAATTTCTACCATAATGTGGAGTCCTACGTGGGTAACAGCTTACATTTCAGAAATGTTTAATATTTTGATTGTTTTGAGTATTCCGACCAGACAGACATGGTCATGTGCTATAATATTACTCTAACGTGCAATATTATAATATAGTATATTATAGCTATAATAAATATAATGAAATATGTAATAATATAATATAGTGAATAAAGAACATATAATATGATAAGCATAATATGCACGGAGAAAACATAAAACTTTCTTGAATATATTTCTTATATTGAAATTAGACATTCACCTTTTATCTGGTGAAGAAAAGTGAAAGAATAGTTTGCTCTAAAGAAGTGAGAGAGACATTGTTGTGGTGACAAGTACCTGAGATCCCACCCAGTTTCTTATATATGACACAGGCAGTCTTATTGTTCCAGCAGCTTGACTAAACTTCATCCAGGCCTCCTGACTACAGGCTCCTGACCTCCCTTTTCCTACAGCATTTACTTTAGAAAACTTGCCCTTGTAATTTCTTTCTCTGCCTTTTGAAATGTAAATTTTCCCCAAACTCTTGCCAACTCACAAGGACCTGGGAGCCATCACTTTGAAATATAATCATAGAGAAAGAGAACACCCCCAGTTCCCAGTCTCTGTGGGAGTGTAGGAGACTAACTTTGATAGAAAGTACAGATTAGCAAAAGTAAATGGCCACTTCACATTGACCTCTCCCCCTAAACAATCTCACACCAGTGTCTTAAAGTTTCCTTCTCTTTGTTTCACTGGAGTTGGGCCCAGTCACCCTGTAATGTAGTCATTCTCCATAGTCTTCCTTGACTGTTTAATTTATTTGATATCTTTTTTAATTAATATTTTTATTTATATATGAGTGGAATGCATTACAATCCTGATTACACATATAGAGCACAATTTTTCACATCTCTGGTTGTATACAAAGTATTCACACCAATTCGTGTCTTCATACATGTACTTTTGGATAATGATGTCTATCACATTCCACCATCATTTCTGACTCCATGCCCTCTCCCTTCCCCCCCAACCCCTCTGCCCTATCTAGAGTTTGTCTATTTCTCCCATGCTCCCCCTCCCTACCTCACTATGAATCAGCCTCTTTATATCAGAGAAAACATTCAGCATTTGGTTTTTTGGGGATTGGCTAACTTCACTTAGCATTATCTTCTCTAACTCCATCCATTTACCTGCAAATGCCATGATTTTATTGTCTTTTATTGCTGAGTAATATTCCATTGTGTGTATGGAATTTTTTTTTTATATCCATTCATCTATTGAAGGGTAGCTAGGTTGGCTCCACAGTTTAGCTATTGTGAATTGTGCTGCTATAAACATTGATGTGGCTGTGTCCCTGTAGTATGCTATTTTTAAGTCCTTTGGGAATGGGGATATAGCTCAGTTGGTAGAGTGCTTACCTTTGCATGCACAAGGCTCTGGGTTCAATCCCCAGCACCAAAAAAAAAAAAAATTTGTTTTCTTATACTGTCCATAAAAGTAAAGTTCTCTTAAATGTCCCTCCTGTCTTCATATGGTTACTTATAGTGTTAGAGACTATCTAGTCATAAAAAGTATTTTTTGAAAAAATAACTTCTTTAACCTCCATTCTAAATGGCAAGAATGCTGTCATGTTGGATGTGTTACACACATCATGCTCATAATAGACTTTTTTTCTTAAATACATACTTCGTAGAACAAACTTAAAATCTGGAGATAATAAATAAATCTCTGCTACCCCTTAATCATGTTTTTCACCTTTATACCACTACGTAATTTTCCTAACTTAGTTCTCTTTGTTCATTTTTATTCTCATGTTTTATATGAACATTTATTCAAATGTTTCTCACCAATGTATTCTCTCATTTTTTTTGTTATTCTAATGTCATAAAATTTTTAGTAGTTCCATCATTTTTATGAAAAATGAATATGAATTGCATCAAAAGGCAACCTGAATAAGAAATTAAAGTTTAAAAAAAATTTTTTTAAAAGGCAACTTGAACTGTTTAAACAGTTTCTTAATTTTTATTTGGCTTCCAGAAAAAGCATACCAATTCCAGAAACCTTCAGCATGCACATGCATAGAGTTCTAAATATATATGTAAATATATATCTCTACTCACAGGAGACAGGTCAGGGAAAATAATAAATAAAAGTAAATATAATAAATAGATGAAGTACCTCCTATGTTAGAAGGCTATGAGTGTAATGTAAAAAAAAGGAAGTAAAATATGTTGAGAAAACTATATAAACAGAGAGACAGAAATACATGTGCACTACTGTATTCCAGATTTTTTTTTTTTTTTGCAATGGGGTAACTCCTGACATGTCCTTTCCCACTTGTTTCCTGTTAAAGAATGCACAATAATTTAAATTTTAGATGAAGAAAATTTCTATATTATAAACTATAGCTCTATAATATTAATAATTTAGTCATAGTGCATCTAGTATGATATTTAGTAGAAGAAAAATCAAAATGTGTAATGAGATATGACATTAAGTCAGTATAATGAATTTCATAATTTTGATAAAACAAAGATGTATTGGGAATAAATCAAATTAATATATAGGTGGTAGGACTTTAAATCATTAAAGAAACATGCTCTAGAAGAAAAATGTCAAATAAATTATGTTCTATTCCATGACCTGGTATTGACAAGGGGTGAAAGTTATTAATATTTTTATTATATGGAACTTAATTTAGGTGACAGGACAATTCTTTTTTTTTTTACTTTATTTTGTAGCTATAGATTAACGGCATGCCTTCATTTTTTTATATTTTCTATGTGGTGCTAAGAATCAAACCTAGTGCCTCACATGTGCCAGGCAAGCGCTCTACCATGGAGCCACAACCCCAGCCCAGGACAATTCTTATGTTTAGTGTGATCTCCCTTCCTTTTTCTCTCTCTCTTTTCAAGCAAGCTAAAACAAATTTTTCTTTCAGGACTATCCTATAGTCTTAGGATAGTCGTCATTATTTCCTCCTTCACTTAATATATTTATCATTGCGTATGAATGAGAATAAGAACTTCTTTCTCTTTTTGATATTCTTCAAAGCAGCTTAATTTTTAAAAATCAAAGGAATTTAAATGGTATACAAAGTATAATTCTGAAAAGGAGATCTTAGCTGTATTCTTTAAGATAAAGAAATAAATTATATTCAGAGATATCCCAGAGAGAAAGTATAGAATAAGATGTGTTAAACAGGACTCTGTGTGGGCACACACTCACAGATGTGTCTCTGTGTATACGTGTCTGCATGTCTTTGCATGTGTGTCTGTGTGTGTGTATATATGTGTGTGTAGAGAAGAATTAAAAATCCTCAGGACATAGTCATTATAAAAACAGTGTAACTGAATCAATGAGGACCAGCAAGCCAAACAGGAAATGCCAACACTCTTGTAACTGTGAGCAAGGTCATTGAGGATTCCAAAAGCTAGGTAACACAGAACGTGACTTTCACAAAACTCTCAATCACTAAAAAGCTGGAGTCTGGAAGGACAACTGAGTTTCTGGTAAAGAAGAGGGCCTGACTAGCAGCAAGACAGAATATGAGAATCCGTGGATAATTCTACCAATAGTTCTCTAAAGCTTGGACTAAAATATAGTCAAGAATCACATTTAGGAGAATTTAGAGAGAATATCAGAAATTGAGGGAAAGGAGAGATCTGAAAAGAAAGGCAGACAGAATGTTTCCAGTCTACCATGATTTTGGTTTGTAGACTGTGTTCTTTCCTTGACTGATTGTTACCCCTATATTTATTTTTCCTTATTTTTTTTCTTAAATTTGGATTATCAGTCAATAAAAAGGACTCTACATGGTAGCAAAACCAGCATAATGTTGGCATAAAAACAGACACATAAGCCAAATAATAGAATAGATGACCCAGAAATAAACCCATGTATATGTTGCCATCAGATTCTCAACAAAAGTGCTACAAGCATACATTGGAGAAAGGATACCTTTTTTTTTTTTTTTTTTTTTTTTTTTTTTTTAGCAAATGGTGGTGAAAAAAATGGGTATCCACATATAGAAGATTGAAACTAGATCAGTTTCTCTCACCCTGTATAAAAATTAATTCAAAGTTGATCAAAGATCTTAATTTAAAACCCAAAACTCTGAAACTACTAGAGAAAAATACAGGGGAAATACTTCAAGATATTGGCACAGGCAACAATTTCCTGAACAGGACTTCAGTAGCTCAGGAAATAAAGCAAGAATTGACAAATGGGATTGCATCAAATTAAAAAGTTTCTGCACAGTAAAGAAAAACAAGTGAAGACTGAACAGAGTAGGAGAAAAATCTATTGGTCTGATAATGGCTTAATATCCAGAATATATAAAGAATTCAACAATTTAAAAACAGAAAATAATCTGATCAATAAGTAAGCAAAATATCTGAATAAACACCTTTCACTCTAGGAAGAAAAAATGTCCATGAAAAAATATTCAACATCTTAAGTCAAAAGGGGACTACAAATCAAAATTTCACTGTGATTTTAACTCACCCAAGTCAGGATGATGATTATTAAAAATTTAATAATAATTAACAAATGAGAGAAGGATGTGAAGGGAAAGCAATTTTTTACACTGTGGGCAGGAATTATAAATTAATATAGCTGCTTTGGACATTATGAAGATATCCCAAAAAATTAAAAATAGAACTACCTTATGATCCAACTACACCACTCCTGGATGTCTACACAAAGACATCAAGTCATCATACAATAAAGATATCTGCAAACCCATGTTCATCATGCCACTATTCACAATAGCCAATTTATATAATCAGTCTAGATGCACATCAGTAAATGAATGAATAAAGAAAACATGGTATATATAAACAAAAGAGTAATACAGCCATAAAGAAGAACAAATTCTTGTCATTTTAGGAAAATGGATGAAAATGGAGATCACCATGTTTAGCATGGCAAGGCAAGTATTGAATTTTTTTTCTAAAAGAGAGAGAGGGAGAGAGAGAAATGTAGATTGATATAACCTGAAAGTAGAAGAAGGATTGTTAGAGAGGAGAAGAGATTAGGGGGAGGAGAGGGAAGAGGCAAGTAATAGGGAGTATGCATAAGATCAAGCACAATATATGCATGTATGAAAATGTCACAGTTAACCCAAATAATATGCATTATTACATTTAAAAATTAAAAATGAGGCTCTAAGGATATCAGAATCAAGTGAGTTATCTGTTATTTTAAAATATGTTATTTTAAAATCACACTTGTCATAGTATATTTTGTAATAGCCAAAGTCAGATAAATACTGTCAGATAATGAAGCTAACAATTTCACAGGTAGAAAATAGAACTGAAATTTAGCATGAAACTTGCATGCAATTGAATTTATTAGTTTTATAAAATATTTTCCCATTTTATCAGATTTATTTAATTATAGCTCCCATATAAATTTCCTAGAAAGCCTATATAAACATCTCTGGAGACACAGTAACCATGATAAAACATGGTTATATCAAATTAATACATTTAAGCACATGATCCTTAGGAAAAGGGAAAAACCTCAAGTGTTTTGAGACATTTCTCTCCAGTTTTGTATTTTGCCCACACAGACTTTAGTTCAAAGTTTTATCAAAAGGGTCATAATCTTTTCTTTGGTCGCTAAGAAACCAATAGAAGAGGAAGACTAAAGTAGTTTATTACCACTTCCCTGAGCTAGATCAGGTCAATCAGTGTCAAAATTGACAAGAGAAGACACGGAGGCAATATACCTTATCAGAATTAATCTATAGGGCTCTCAAGTGAGAAAGTCTTGTGAGAGCAATGAAAAAGGGAGTAAAAGGCAGAGTGAAGACAAGGTGAAGGAATTGTGGTATTAATCTGAATGTTTTTTAAGCAACTAATGTGTCTGAAATAGAAGGTTCAATGGATAGATAGGGTCAATTAGTTCAACTTCTCTCACTAATTTTCTACTAACTTTAATTATGTATCTAATTTAATTTTTACCACTAACACATTTGTGACCTAATCCAGTAATAAAATGAGGCCAAAAGGCTATTTCTTATTAGTATTTAAGATTTTAGATATAAAAGAAAGTCCAATGATAAGAAAATGGATATAGAAATGGAATAGGTAAGCTATTGGTCTATGAAGCAAATAAAAATTCAAAAATAAATCTTTGAATATTTAAAATTTTGGACAAATGAAGCATCTTCCATTATAAAAATGTTAAATCATTCTTTAAAATATAAAAATTCCTAACTATACTAACATACAGATAAACTGCAACTCAACTAACAATGTGGATAAAAAACAAGATAGAGTTGGACAATTACATGACAATCTTTTCAACAGGAAGAAAAACTACCAAAATAGAGAGGGAGGAGAGAATGAAAGAGAGAGAGAGATTTTATCTGTATGTGTATGTGCTTCTCCTAAGTTATAAAATAGTTTATGTGATATGAAAGGCACATAACTGGCTAGAGTAAATGGTATACAACCTAATGGATAAAAAGCCATTATCTAGATAATTAATGTTTCAGATAAAGTCAAAAGGAAAAGATGAATACCCCAGTAGAAAATGTATGAAATGTGTAAAGGATATTATTTGATAATTTCAATATTGAAAATACCCATGCATCTACTGTCAATTGACTTTAAACAAATTTACTAAGAACACACAATGGAGAAAGGACATTGCCTGCAGAAGAGTACAGGGAGACCCCTGTCATCTACCATTTAGGAAAAAAAACAGCTCAAAATTTGCTAAAGACTTAGAGACCTAAAATTACAAAATTATGAGAAGGACACATAGGGGGAACACTTCATTGGAATGGACAATGGCTTTTTGAACAAAACCCCAAATCATAGAAACAAAAGGAAAAATAGAATTGTATCAAACTGCTGTTCAGCAAAGAAAACAACAGAATAAGAAAAAAAAAAAAAACTTACATAATAGAAAAAAATTGAAAACTGTAGATCTAATAAGTGGTTAACATCCAGAATATGTAAGAAACTCCAAAAAGTCAATAGCAAAGAAGTGAAAAATAACCCAACTGAAAAAAAATAATGGGCAATAGACCTAAGCAGATAATTCTCAAAAGCATTCATACAAATGGCCAACTGTAGTATGAAAAAAATGGCTTAACATCATTAACCATCAGAGAAATGCAAATCAAAACCACAAGGAGATCACTCCTCGCTTCAGTAAGAATGACTATTATCAAAAAGACTAAAGATAACAAGCGCTGGCAAGTATGTGGAGTAAAAGAAGCAGTTATATGCTGTTGATGGGAATGTAAAATAGTACATCTGTTATGGAAAACAATGCAGAAGTACCTCAAAAAATAAAAAAATAGAACTATGATATGATCCAGAAATCCAACTACTGGGATATAGCCAAAAGAAATTAAATTGTTATGCTAATGAAATATTTGAACTTCCATGTTTACTATAGGACTATTCACAATAGCCAAAAAAGGAAAATAATCTAAGTGTCCAATCCACTCATGGTTGGATAAAGAAAATGGAGTACCTGCACACAATAAAATACTATTCAGCCATAAAAAGAATGAAACTCTGTCATTTGTGACAAGATGAATGGAAACAGAGATCATTATGTTAAATGAAATAGGTCAAGCACAGAAAGAGATGTACTTCATGATTTCACTCATATGTGAAATCTAAAAACGTTGACCTCGTAGAAGATGAGAGTAGAATGGTGGTTCCCAGAGGCTGGGAATAGTGAAAGAGGGAGGGATAGGAGAAACTTGATCAATCGTAGTTATTAATTTACAGTCAGAGAGGAGCAAGAAGTTTGCTGTGCTATTATGGCAAAGTAGGTTGACTACAAATAATAATGTTATGCATTTGAAAGAGCTAGAAGAAAAGATTTTGAAGATTTTCAACATAAAGAAATAATGCATGAGATAGATTTTTTTAACATGATTTAAACATTGTACAATGTATATATGTATCAAAATCTCACAGTTATCTTAGAAATAGTTTTATGTTTTTATGTATTAGTTAAAAACGAATTTATATTCAAACCAAAAAATAAAATACTGAGTACAATAAATACACATGAATATCTAATCTTTTATTTACCAACATTAATGCTAATTTTAAGTATTTTTAAAGTAATTTCAATATTAATATCAAACTTTGGGATGTGTTGGTGGAATGGGACAGTACAACTTGCTGTGAAAGCAGTTTGAAAATATGTATCAATTGATGGATTTTACAAAATCCATATGTATCAACATGTATCAAAAATATTAAAAGATGTTTGATGTTACCATTAGGAATTAATCCCAGGGAAATAATTATAGATGTGACCAAAGTATTAGAGTTAGGATATATATTGGTACACTGTTGGCAATAGCAGAATAATGAAAACAACCATTCTTAATATATATGTGGAATTTTATAAATAAACTATAATATGGGCATATAATGACATGATGAATGGTTAATACAATCCAATATTTTAGATAATAAGTGCATACATCTATTCATCATAATTTTTATGTGTTCTGCAAGATATTATTTTTTGATATGTAAAACATAAAAGTTAGAAAGTCAAATCTAAGAGAACTTTCTATCATTAGTAGAGAAAGAGATTTAAACTAACTTGTTTGAAAGCTTTAAACTATGATGAAAAAAAGAAGCTGCTTCATCATAACGGCTTCTAGGCATACTATCTCATAATTTAAATCCCCTTGTCAGCCTATATTCTTGACAGTGGATTGCCAAAGAACTGCAACAGTCAAAGTTGGGAACATTTCTGATTTATGAGTCACACCTTTACAAGTTGTAGACTGTGAGAATAAAGTGACTCATAATATAATAAAGAATATTGACTGACCATGCATGTTTCTTAAATGAAAAATGCAGAATTTCACCTCTAAGTTGAAAGGTCCGAGTTCCTTTGGATTGTGATTGTGTGTGTGTGTGTGTGTGTGTGTGTATTCCTTAATTTAAAAAAAAATTAGTATACAAAGGGAAAAATGATCCTTTCAAATTATAGGCTGAATGTTTGTGTTCTCTCAAAATTTTTATGTTGAAACCTAACCACCAAAGTGATAGTATGAAAAGGTGGAGCTTTTTAGAGGTCACAGGGGAGTGTTATTGTTTGGATCTTTAATTGAATCCCCCAAAGTTCTTGTGTTAAGCAATGTAGGAATATTAAGAGGTGAAATTGTTAGATTATGAGAACCATAATTTCACCAGTAAGTTGATTTATTTGATGGACTTATTATTTGAATGGAGCATTAGGTGGTAAAAGAAGTAGGGTATGTTTGGAGAAAACAAGTCACTAGGAATATGCCCTAGGACAATATCTGGTCCTTGGATCCTCTCTCTCTCTCTCTCTCTCTCTCTCTCTCT
>NW_026000093.1:31227534-31315528 GCF_001458135.2 Marmota marmota marmota | reverse complement strand
ATCTGAAGCATGTATATCCTGAATTCTTTATCTGACATTCCATCTGCTGCAGCTGTTACCTCTTCTAAAGTTGAGTTGACCTGCATTGCTTGTGGTCCTTTCTTTCCTTGTCTTTTCATACTGCTTGCGTTTCTTTCTGCTTGGTGAAACTGTTGTGTTTTTGAAAATTTTCCCCCCCTATATATTTATATTGCTCTTGTATAGTTGAAAAGTCTCCCTTGCAGGGTCGGGTGGCGGTCAGTCGAAAAACTTGAACCACCTTCTTGGGAAATGTTACTAGTTTAATTTTTTTTTAGATGCCCAAAGAAAGGAAGACAAAGGTTGACAGATTAATGAATTTCAGCTAAGCCCAAAGGTCACCTATACATTATGAATTTAAGTCAGTAACTTTCCTTAAAAGGAAAAGAATATATATTGACACGATCATGCATGTTGGAATATTTCCATACACTAATACCAAAACTAAAATAGAACAGTTGTATTCTGTGGAGTAGATATTTCAAAGTATTATGTCTACACCAAAGTAATCACTCATAGCATTAATATTGCCTTTAAACTGTAGTCAACTTTTATATTAAGGATAAGTAAGAATCAGTATTTATTGGTATTTAAATATAAATACTGGTTTCTTTTAAGAAAACTGGAAATTTTAAATTATTTAACCATGAATATTGCTCATCAATAACCATAAAAAAACTACTCAAGAGGAAAAAAAAAATGCCCACTGTATTGAAAGAACCCAGTCAATGGCCCTTGAATGAGGATATTTCTAGTCAAACTACTTTAAACTTTTTTCTTCATTGCACTGAAAGATGGAATATAAGTATGCTATTAGCCTCCAATGAGGGTCGGAAGGTTAAGTTGTCCCTTTCCTCTGGAAAAAGAAACTAATTTTTACTTTGCTAATGCTTCATGAGTAGTGCACATCCAAATCTATTGTGAAAGGAGAAGAGAGGGATATGTTTTCTCATTTTTGTGTTTAGGAGTGGGAAAGCTTCAAGTGGAGTTTGGTCAGAAAACCTAGAGAAGAAAGCAAAGTATGAGGGTTGTTCACAGACATACTAAATTCTTTGAAATGAACCAAAACAAGTTTCCCAATTAAAAAAATATCTATATCTATATCTATATATCTATATATCTATCTATCTATATATATCTATAGATATATATTGATCTTTCGATTTAGTATTTGCAAATGTCACTTGCTAAAATTTACTTATAACCTCAAAATCCATACTGGTTGCTCTTTCTCACTCACTATTGCTATGTCCAAAGTGACAAAAAATTGTCTGCCTTCTTATTCTAGCTCTCTTATTTTCAACAAATGTTCCTCACATAGTCTGTTTATTACTACTTTTTAAAGAATTTTTTGTGTTTTTTTTTGTCATTTCACCATGTAAAATGCCCCAAATGTTGTGTTCAAGTACTCACATCAAAAAAAAAAAAAAGGTCTTATACCTTATGGAGAAAATACTACATACTATATGGAAAAAAATGTTATATAAGTTTGGGGAATGAGTTAAAATACTTTTGGCCATAAGTTCAATATTTCCATGTCAATAAATTATATTTATTAAATAAAGTTACTTTAAATGCACATAAAACAATGTTATATATTGATTGCCAAACATTTTTATTGATTATAGAAAAAATATATTTTCTACTATATGTATGTGTATAAATATATTTATAATATATATGCGTGTATATATGAATACACACACACACACACACACACACACACAGAGGCTTCACAGGAACCTAACCCTGTTTTCAGCCTGGAGCCATGGTTCAGTATTTATTAATTCAATGGTTCAGTATTATTTCAGTATTTGGTGTTCGAAGCAACTTTATAAAACAATACTATTGCAAATAATAGCCATCAACTGCATATTCTATCTATCCATATCTATCTAGTTTGATGAATGCATATCTGAGACAAACAAATCTACAGTATCCTTTTTCAGAAAACAGATGTCTGAAAGCTTGACCCATAAACTCCAGTTTTCCAAAATATATAGAAACAAAAACAGAGGACTTTGAATTAATCAAGAAGTCAAGAAAATAAATCAAAGTAAAGATTAGAATGCATTTTAATGAAATCAAATGAAAAAAAAACAATATATAAAAATCTCTGGTATAAAACTACAATTTAAAGAGAAATATACAGCATTCTATGGCTGCATTTGAAATAAATAGTTCTCAAATCAGTGATCTCAAAGCCTACCTTAACAAACTAAAAAAATAAGAGGAAATTAATGCAAAGAAGAAAGAAAATAATAATGATCAGAGTATAAGTGAATAAAACAGAATACAGAGGGGCTTTCAATAATTTGTTTTATTTTAACATTTTATTTTAACAACATTTTATTTTATTCCCCTCATCTTTTACATTACATTTTCAAATCTACATATATTTTAAATCCACATTATTATGGTATACAATTAGAATGTATTTATATTTACCCATCCTTTTACCATCCCCAGTGATCTTCCTTGAATGCTCATATTTTTGTTTGGAACCTTTTTTCTTCTTTCTTTTATTTCATATTTCATGTGATTCATGTCTGCAGGCTAGGAAATCTTACTTTTGTTTGTCTAAAATATTTTTATTTCACCCTCATTTTAATGAATATTATTGCATGTTATTTAATTCTATGTTGGAAGTAATTTCCTTTTACCACTAGAAAATTGCCACACTCTTGTCTAACTTGTGACCTGATTGTTATGTAACTTTGTCTGCTTTAAATATACTTTAGCTTTGATTTTTAGCAATTTTATTGAGATATGCTTGGATGTTTCTGGAATCTCTTGTTATTATATCTCTCATCACTTTTGGAAAAGTGACAATTAGAATCACTTCAAACTTCACTTTTGTCTATTCTCTCCTTTCCCCCTGCCACGTTTTCTGGGATTCAAGGTACATGTATATTAATGTTTTACACTACAATATATATATATATTTTCTTATAATAATTTCCTTATATTTTCATTCTTTTATTTCTATTCATACTTTCAGTAAAATATCTTCTATTTTTTAATTTTGTTATTTATTTATTATTATTTGTGTGTGTGTGGTGCTGGGGATTGAACCCAGGGCTTTGTGCATGCAAAGCAAGCACTCTACCAATTGAGCTATATCCCCAGCCCTCTTCTACTTTATTTTATTCAAGTTAACTTATCTTTTATTGTGTCTAATCTAGTCTTAAACTCTCATATTAAGTTCTTCATGTCAGTTGCTATGTTTTTCACTAGATTATCTTTGGAAATTTTATTTCTCTGACAAAATTTACTATGTTATAGGTTCATGGAAATGTTAATCACAGCTATTTTAATCTGAAGAGGATGTTAAAATATTTGGCTGCAGGTTTGAGTTATTACCTGTTTCTCCTTCTGTTGTTTTTAATTCTTCCGTAATCAAAGTATGCCTGGAATAATTTCATCAAATTCCAGACGTTGTGTAAAAAAATATAAAACTCTGATTATTTTACCTTCTTTCTGAGAGACCTTAACTTGCAGTCAGATTGGAACAAATTGACAATTTAAATACTGAAAAACCATTTTGCTCCAATCAGGAATACAAAATTATAGGAACTGAGCAGTTAGTCTCTGTGAGGGACAGTCTGTTTCTGATTTGTTTAATGGTAAAATAGTCTCCATGAAATACTTGGGGCAATTTCTTGGGCCCTTCCTCTTTCACAGATCCTAACCTCCCAATTTTCTTTTCCCAGAACCTTGAACGTAGTAAAGGGACAACTAAAACAGTGAACACAAAATCAAAACAAGTTACAATAATCAATCATTCCACTGAAATAGATTTTTAATATCAAAATCTATAAGTATCCAAACAGCATGACTCATAGGATGATATATATTATGGTCTTTCAGTTTTCATAATTAACAAATGACATGAAATTTGCAATTAAATTATTCATATTCTTGAGATTCATCCTTGTTTCCCTAGAATCTAGGAAATCATCAAAGATTAAGCTAAAGCAATGTAAAAAAAATAATATTTGTTAATGTATGTAATATCTTGAGTCCTAAGAACATTTGTATAACTTTGAACAATGGAAAGACTGAAGACAGTTATAAGTTACAAGTCCCTATTCAATCTGCATAACAAAAGTGAGTGGATCAAGTATAGATGTTCAGGGCACGCCTGGCCCTGTGTAAATCAATCTGCCTCAACACAGCCTCTCTGTGGCAATTTCACGTATATTTAAACATTAATCTCAAGTTCAACTAAGCACATAGTCAACTAAGATTCTAGTTGTTCTCAGTCACAATTTACCATGCCCTAAATATCTTGTCCATCAGCAAAGATCAGTGATGTCATTCATAGCCATAGCTGATCATCCCATATCCACCAAAGACATTGAAAGTTTTAATTTCCTTGCAATGTAAATACTAGACTCTGCAGTTTACATATTATATATGAAATTGTTTTCATCATAAGACTGTATCTTCTTAGATTGATAAACATACTTTTAATAAGAAGATGCAAAGAGTAAAATGAAACAGCCACAACTTTCCTATGCTTATACATGAATAAACAACCAGTGTAACTCCACATCATGTATAACCATAAAAATGGGATCAAAGTTGGAATGTGTTGCACTCCATGTATGTATGTCAAAATACACCCTATGATCATGTATATCTAAAAACAATTAAAAATATGTTTACCACCTTGAGCTTATTTTCACAAGGAAAAATAGGTATTTCCATAATATTATATCACAATTTTCCTCTTCTCCAATGCTCTTTGTTATTAACTTCAAATTTGAATTATGGGTTAGCAACTTTTAACCTCGGGAGACTATCTTTGTGGCCTTTGCATTGGCTGGACTCCAGGCTGGGATGCCCTTATGCCACAGTCTGTGCATTTCTGTCAATGATGTAAGTGTTCATACCTTTGCTCTGGTTTATAGGGAGCCCTTGTCCTAGAGTGTATGTTATAGCAATTAAAGGTTCAAAGTAAAATTTTCTTGAGGAAGGCAATAACATTACAATACAATTTTCATAATCATATTTTATTTTTAATTAAAACTTTAATTAGAAGATATAATCACTTTGGTCAGAGTTTGGAATCCTGTATTATGATATGTAAATAAAAAATCATCTTTGATGATAAAATCACATTTTAAGTATTTTCTTTTCTAGTCTCTGATGGATGGTACACTACTTCTTAATATAAATTCAACTCACAAAAGTCTACTAAGTATTCCAATCTATATTTGTGAGAAAGACATTATGCTTAGTTGACATATTTTTCCCCAGAAGGAATATTTTCTGATATTATGACAATGAACATCAGAATGAAATTCTGGGACTGCAGGGAGGAATCATAAGATAAAACTAAAGAAGTACAAAAATAGATATATCTTATGGCAACTTCTCATAATTCGAAGAAACTATTATCCTAATCCTTGGATATATTTTTTATGCCCATCAGGATATTTTTATATTTCATTGATGTTTATCATGGTTTTTTTCTCTTGGCCAAATTCAAATAAGCTCCAAGCAAAGTGGAATTACTTAGATATCTACCTTCTTGGGCAGACTTGAGACAGACTGTATTCCTAACGGCAGCCACTCTTGTTATACATATGCCATCTATAAAGAAGTATTTAAAGAGTTTAGACTAAATTGGTTTAAGTGTCGACAATTTACATTTAGCTTATCTAACCTTAGTTTCTCTACCTATTAAATATTCTATGGTTTTAGGAAAATATAAAGAATGTGGGAAAACCTACTACAGTACTTGATGTAGTAAACATATTAGGTATTATTTTATTACAGGCATTATAGCTTATCTTATTATTAGGAACATATAAATACTTATGTAGTTCAATAAAAAACACTCAGATATTTTTAGAAGGATGTAAGCATCTGTATAGCTCTACCACGCCCTTCAAAGCTCTCAAACTCTGCACATTTAACTGGTTCAACATTAAAAAATTCAACACTCATTTCCACTTGTAATTTTCCATTTATAAGCTTTTGTAAGTAAACATTGATAATTAAGAGCACATGAAGCTAGCAGTAAATGTGTACATCTGTAATCCAAGTGACTCGGGAGGCCAAGGCAGGAAGATTGTACGTGCAAGGCCAGCCTCAGCAACTTAGACATTATCTCAAAATTAAGATTAAATTTAAAAGGGCTGGTTGTAGCTCAGTGATAGAACACCCCTGAATTAAATCCCAAGTACTATAAACAGACACACACACACAGACACAGTTTTGATTTTTTTAATTTTGTGCAAAAAATACAATTACACTGCAAATTTGACCTAGCAAACTCTTTCGGTTGCCACAGACATCCTTCCAGTTCAACAGGTATTTGATATTCTCATTTGTCACACCACCTACTATTCAAGCACAAAGCTAGAAAACTGAAAAAAATATTTTGTTCTCCTTTTCTCTGCTCCTACATTTGATTCAATCACCAGATTTTAACTAATTATTTAATCAAATCATCTATATTCTTATATAAACACTCAAAATTTCACTCACTCAAAATCTTTATGGCCATATCATTACTCCCTAACTGGACTCTGCAAGAAGAGTTAGCATCAAATACAAACCATGAACCACACATTTTGGACTCTATTACATCTCTGCCTTTCATAAGGCATTTCTTATTTATGTCTTCAACTTCTCTACCACACTTCCTACTTATATTCTATCTTCAACAAAATTATAGTACTTATGAATTTTCCTGTCTCTTCCTCTCCATATGGAATCTCCATTCTCTAAACAGAACATGGGTGACGCATCACCACCTGCTGGAGCAGTCTCACACCTCTGCCTCTGGACAAGATATCATTCCTCTGAGCCCTGTGACATCTTCTTCGTGTGTCTACCAATTTTCATGTCACATTTTGCTGCATATTTATACCCCCCCCCACACACACACACACAGAATCTATTTAGGGGTTTTCTGAAGTCATGAAAATTTATTTTCTTTGTATTCAGTGTACATTTGTAGTCCACAAGAGGGGGTGTTTTTAAGCCAAAATAGTGGATTTCAGAAGTCCAATGAACATTGTCCAGTTTCTTTTTAGGTCCTCAGGACTGAGAGAAAAAAATGAGAGAGAAAACTCTAATATCTCTGTGTGTGTGTGTGTGTGTGTGTGTGTGTAACCAAAGTATGGGATTACAATATCCTAAATTGAAGAATAAAGATAAAGAAAGTAAGATCCAAATTCAGGCAATAGTATGAACATTTTAGTTTCTAAAAGACGAGATAGCTACATGACATGCAAGTAGAGATGTATGGTACATAGTGAAATACAGAAGCTTAAACAACAAAGAAAAAGAGAATTATGGTTTAGAGAAACAGCCACAAGATTTTCACTGTAATAATCAGGATTAAAAGTCTCCTAAGGGGGATGGGGTTGTGGCTCAGCAGTAGAGCCCTCGCCTAGCATGTGCTAGGCGCTGGGTTCGCACTGGGTTCGATCCTCAGCAACACATAAAAATAAATAAATAAAATAAAGGTATTGTGTCCAACTACAACTAAAAACATTTTTTTAAAAAAAAAGTCTCCTAAGATAGTGTAAGATGAAAAGAAGGCATTTTATAATGCAATTCCTATCTTTTTTCCCCGCACAGGGTGCCATTACTGAAGGGATGCATAGGAGATGAGAAGGAGGAAGGAGAACTGAAGAGAAACAACCCAAATATAGCATTAAACCATCACTCAGACTCACAGTGTCAGCTGCCTGTGGTTGTCAGGCTTATTAACTTACAAGAGGAGGAGCTCCTGCAAAAATTCTGGAAGTGTGGTACCATTGCATTTTATTCCCAGTTGTGCAGTTGGGGCTGCCTCAGTGTCACGAAGACACAAGGGTTATGTTACTGAAAAAGAGCTTTACTTGAAGGAGATGACAACTTCAGCATTATTGGATGGTTTCCATGTGGAGACATGGAATCTTTGTTGCCTAGTCATCTCACTTTTCAAGAGAAGTTGGAAATAAAGATTTTTATGCCAAATTATTTTATACCAGGGATTGAACCAAGGGCACTTAACAACTGAGCCATTTCCCCAGCCCTTTTTCATGTTTTATTTAAAAACAGGGTCTCGCTGAGTTGCTAAGGCCGACCTTCAACTCACAACTCCCCTGCCCTAGGCTTCTGAACTGCTGGGATTACAGGTGTGTGCCGCCATGACTGGTCCCTACTTAAAAATTTTTAACAATGCTTAAGATGAAAAATATATATCTATAGTTTAGTTTCAGTCTGGTAATAATGAGGTTTCTGTATTATTTTATAAAAGCAATGCAGAAACATATGATTGAAATAAAAATAATTCCAATTATGGGCAATAATTGTCTTAATGCATTTTCAAAACTTTAAAATTCATGTAAATAGCAATGTAGCTAAAAGATGGCCAGACTGGGTTTCAGAAAACCTATGCTTTCATCCTTATTATATTACTTAATATATGAATATCTGCCATTTATCATATATTTGATGAGAATAAAATAAGAAACAGAAAATATTTAAGAAGTCATAATATAATAAAATAATTATGACATTATGATTAAACTGTATTAGTAATTATGGTTTATTTGGAATTACAGACTTCAAGTAACATTGTAATTCATATTAATGCATATTTGAATTGTATATGGGCTATGTAGAAATATACAGTAATAATTCATATCATCCTTTCCACCTTCCATCCTAACCACCACTCCAACACAGTCCTTCTCACTCTGTTTCTCCATTTAATAAAGTCAGAAAAACATTCTGAGGAGGAAGGGTGGTTATGATCTCACAGGTAAGTTAAGTTCTTCCAAAATACATTAATTTACACGAACATGTTTAGTTCTGGTTAAGATAAATTACATCTATGATTAATCAGACAACTGAAGATGATTTCTAGAAGATATATAGAACCGTATTTCCTGAATTATAGTTAATCACCTTCCAATACAAATCCCCAAATCATAGAAGATTTCTGTATGACTTCAATGTCATATTTAGTAAGCTAGAACTTGAGGGGAAATATTCTAAAGCTTCACAAGAATTGGGGGAAAAAAGAAACTTCAAAGAGAAAATGTAATCATCTGAAAAAGTGTGATAAAGTATGCTCATTGGAATTGAAATGGTCCTTGGTTAAAAAGTTTAAGAAAGTAAATTAAAATGCCAAGCACAATGGATAACTTTAGCAATAAAGAACATTTCACTCTCATTCACACTGTAAAAGGAAAAGAGTTCAGTCCAATTAAATATTCATGAAACAAAAGATCAAGGCTTTAAGTCTTAGATCAAGTTCAGGACTGGGCATGAACTAATGATCCAATAGTTTATATGAATATTAAACATTTAGTAGAAGAATAACTCAGAACTTTGGAACAGATTCCATTTTAATTTAATTGACTGAAAGTTAATTTCACCAATTCTGAGTAAAAAACTGATTGGCAGCTGCCACAGTCTGGCTGGGCACAAAATAACCGAGCCACCACAAAAGCCTTGTAGATTCAAACAGCAACTCTTTATTCCCGAACTCTCACCCGCACTCTACATGCATGTTCTGGGAAAATACTCCCTCCACCAGGCTCTGTGTACCAATTCTCTCAGAACCCCACGAGAACTCAAAGGGAACTCAAGGAGCGGGAGCCTGAGGCAGCAGGATACGCCCTATTCCCAGCAGGATCCACCCTAAACCTGGAGCCACCCTAATCCAGCAGGATCCACCCTAAACCTGGAGCCACCCTAATTCCTGAGCAGCGTCACCTTTCAACCAAAAATGCCATGCGTCCTACTTGGCTATGGCTCTCAGCAGGCAGCTATATCCAAAAACCACATACATATTGAGAATTAGTCAATTGATGAGTTGTCCTGAGTTTCAGACCTGATTGTAACCAGTTTGTAGAAGCACTGATCATTTTTATTATATTAAGCTCATGTGGTTCTTTCTCAAAACTTTTACCATCTCATATTTATGAATGTTGAGTATAAGCTAATAGGCTAAGATATTCATGAAAATTTAGTGACCATTCTTTATCTCAAAGGGTGTCACGGATGTATTATTTTTAGCTTGAGTTGTTGATGAGGAAGACAATGCATATGTTCATCATTTAAAATGAAAGCTCCTTCCTGCAGCCTTCCTGGAAACAGGAGTAAGTAATTTCATTTCAAAAGATTAATAGAATAGAAATGCACCCAAACAAGCTTTGACCAATTTGACATCCTCTTTTTAAAAATCCAGGAAAAAAGTGAGTTTAATCCAGCCACAGGCAGAATGTTTCTTGAGTATATAAACTGGTGAAATGTGCAGGAAGCCTGGTAGGCTGTGGAGAGGTCCAGCGAAAATAATCATCAGCTCTTCACACCAAGAAGTAACAAGCACTGCAGTTAAGATAAAGTTCCAGACTCCAAATCCATCCTCAGCACAGAGGCCTGTGGCCATACATCCCTGGAGAATGCGCCTTGTCCATCACTACAATCAGTTCAACCACAACAGTATATCCAGTTGTTTATTTTCAAGTTGTTGATGTTTTTAGAAAGCAAAGGCAGATGAAGCTGCTACTAAAAAGCCTAAGGGATCTGTTATTTCTTTGGAGGAAAATGACCTGGAATCATTTTTTTTATTTTATTTTAATTTTTTTTTGCAAAACTACTAATAAAAAAGCTCTGAACATCATTATGCTGGCTGAACCAAAATAAATATTTTCAAGTACATAACACAGTAATATGATAAAATGCACTTAAAATTGGAGGAAAAAAACAAATGACAGGAGGCTAAATACAATGTAATTTACTATTAGATGAGTTTAGATGAGTTTATTTTCATTTGCTTAGCAAAAGTCTTTATTCACAAAATCTAGAGCTTTTACAGAATTAAAAAATGGAATTTGAAATTAGACCGTTAGCTTTTACTGAAAATTCTTAGAAATGAATCACTGAGGTAACAATTCATGTATCCTCTTAAAGATTGCACGGAGCATATTTTAACATTTGCTTAGCTTATTTTTCACACTATGAGCAACTGGAGTGTGAGCTTTGAATCTGATTTTTATTGTACACACCCTGCATTTTAATTTGCTACATAATGGGTGTTCAACAAATGTTTCTTGGTTGTTTTAATAAATAATTTTTTAGATCAAGGGGTCTCAACTTTGAGTCAATACAAGACTTTCACCAAATCTATGAGCCTCTAAAATTATACATAAAATGCATGTAGTTGATGTATGAACATTCATTCAATTCCTGAAGATAAAATGCCCGTATTTCATCAGATATTTAAAGGGTACCATGACCTTACTCTCATAAATGGTTGTCTCTTTTCTTTAAAATATAAAGACATAATTTCTTAAGGCAGTGAGATATAATAGAAAAGCCTAGTACTTGCCAAAATCCCTCAAGGACCTCATACTTCGAAGTGATTTGTTAGAAACTTTTCTCTTAAATTAAAAAAGAAGACAATGATATTGATTATGACCATTTGTTTCAAATTGTACTGAGGTCTTATTCAGTGCAATTGCAAGAGGTTAAAAAAAAGCAATAATAAGAGGCATACAGATTGGAAAGAATTGTAAATAAGAGTTATTATGTCTATGTTACAGGATAGCCTATATAAAAACAGAATAATTGTAATAATTATATAGACAATTACTAGAATTTATGAGTTCAGGCAAACAAGGAAAATTTCAATGAACTGGGGCCAAAGGAGAACACATAATTTAAGAGTCTCTTCAAAAATATAAATCATTATGAACCCTGGAAGAAATCAAGCACTGGAAAAAATATATATTTATATAGGAAAAAAATGTAAAACTATATAAAAAGCACAAAGAACAGATATTAAATAGAGATTTTATAAAATTAGTACTAAATAAATGGGAATTTTAAAACCCATGTAGTTTCTTTTAATAAGGCACAAATCAAACTCTAATAGTAATATTTAATGTAACTATAGTGATTATTTGAAATGAATGATTCATTTGACAATTGACCTCATTTTAAAAGGCAGTTTCTAATAAAGAAGAGATATTTTCAATGTATGCAACTGGTAAAGATAGAATATGTTACAAGTATTTAGGAATCAATAATATTCAATAACTATGTAGGAACTCAATACATGGTAGTAGTGGAAACAGACATAGGAGGAAGAACAGAAAAGCTTATAGCAACAATAAGTTTTGCACCATTATTATTATGGTTATTTTGAAGATCAAGTGTGAGAGTCTTAAGAGCTATTGCTCAATCACAAAACTTGCCAAAACTAGAGCACCTGATTTTTTTAAATTCCAAATCATTTTTGTTCTATTATTACAATACTTATTCCATTGATTCCAAATTACTACCAAAGTAAGTGCTTTTCTAAGCAAATAATAATAATAATAATAATAATAATAATAATAATAATAATATTTGACCACATATGAATAAGGGAAAACACATATTTGCAGCATATTGCAAAGGGAATCAGTATAGAAAAAGATGGCTTATCAGAAATGTAGCAGAGCAAGCAGTGGCTAGTCATTATAGCAAAGGTAAAGCAAACCACAAATTAAAAGTTTGGGACAATTTATCATTTTAATAAACCTTATCTGTTAATTTCATGATTGATAGCCATAAATAATAAAGATTTAAAAATTGAGCAGTAGGCATTTTCATTACATTTCTTAGCACTAAGATTAATGATGTAAGTAACACTATAAACTCTGAAAGTATTTGGAATTTTTCAAAGTATAAATACGATATAAAAAATGCATTTTCATTGAGATTTTTGTGACTTGAATCAGAAAATATTTTACAAGTTATTGAGTCTATGAATTAAAGACTTAATAAGACTATAAAATAAGTTTTCATATATTTTTAACAATTTGGAAATTTTATCTTTTTAGATGAACCTTTTTGTGAATATTAACAACTTTTGCTTATGTCTATTTACCACATTAATTCACTTGCAGTAGAGAACATTTATTATTTTGGGGTTTTTTATTCAAATTTTAAAATTTCTAATATTTTTAAATATAACCATTGAAATAGTATTTAGTTGAGATTTATGCTTTTATGCAGTCTATTTTTAGTTTATATGGGATATTTATTTCTTTTTTATATAATTTAATTACTGATATATTTGGGTCTATATTGGCTACCTTTTTTTCATTTTCCATTTATTTCTTCTTTTCTAAGTTTTATTTTTATTTTTTCGTCTCTACTTTCTTACCTTTTGGTTGTCTGTTTAAATAGGTAACTTATTTATGTTCTATTTTACCCTACTACATTATAATATATATTCTCTATTTTTCTCCCAGAATTACTCTAGAAAGTACAACCCACACATATGACTTATTAATGTCAGAATGAATCAATACATTTATTCTCTTCTTGAACGATACACAGATCTCAATTAATACTACTCCCCCAATTGTATGTCATTGTTGTTGTTGGCCTTAATGCTCACATTATTATTTTATTTTTGTAAGGGTGATCTAAACTTACTACATATATAACCACTTTTACAATTTGTTCCTTCCCATGATCTCTGTTTCCCTGGGAAATATCACTTCACTTCCCCCTGTGGCACATCTTTTAGATTTTCTTTTGAGGATTTTCTGATAGGAAAATTTATTTTTTATGATTTTGTTCATTTAAAAGTGTCTTTGCTTTATCTTCATTACTGACATCTACTTTAATGTAATGTACAATTCTGGCTTGCACTTTATTTTCACCCAGCACAGTGTGGATGTCATTTCACTGTCTGCTGTTGCTGTCCTTGGTCCTGAGAAGTAAGTTGCAAATGTGACTTGCTACTGTTAATTCTGTGAACTGGTTTCTACTTTATTTCCAAAGAATCTCCAAGAATCATTTATTCCAATGCCAATTAAGCAGGCTTTTGTCTTTCTTTTCCAGAACTTCAGTGAAACATATGCTGGACTTTCTTATGATGCTATTCCGTGGCTTTTTGATATAGAAGTTAAGGTTTCCTTTGCTTCCTACTTGTGTTTTGTATCCTGGATAATTTCTTCTATTCAATCTTGCACTTCACTAATGTTCTCCTTGTTTTTCATCTAACTATCTGTTAAATACATCTATTAACTCATTAAATTTTGTTTTTGTTTATTTATTTTATCTTTCCTTAGGAAAAAACTATATCTTTCCTTAGATATTGTTTTAAATGTTTGGTCCCTGAATATATTTTTAAGCTTGTAATCTTTGAAACATATAAGTACTGTAGTTTAATAATGTGTGCTTAATAGCTCCAGGATTTAGTCTCTGAAGATCATTTCTTCTTTATGGTGTTCTGTTCTTTGTTTTGTTTTGGTTTTGATTCTTCTTCCTGGTAAACTGCTCTTTTGTTTTTTACATTAATTTATGGGAATTTTTTGACATATATTAACAGGGCTTCTTGCATAAAAGATTCTACCACTCAAGATTCTACCACTTTGAATGGAACTAACATTACAAGGTATTTTGTAATGCCCAGGTGATGTGACGTGCCCTAGGAATCATCAATAGCAAGTTTGTGATTGAAGTGTCTTATGGGATTCCCCCTATTTTCACTCAGTGAAAAGATACTGTCCTCCTAGCATTGAGTATAGCTGGTTTCCCCTTGGTTAACACATGCATAGAAGTTACAGTCCTTCTTACTTTATAGATGGTTTCCAAAGCATTCTCTCTTTCAGCCAGGGAAGAGAAGTCCTCCTTGTTGCTCTTCCCTTTCCTGACTAAAAGTTGAAAACTTAAACTCAGATTCTCCAGGTTTGACAAAAGCCCCTATGAAAAAAAAAATATTTTCTTAGTACAATATTCTGGGTTTCCACTTTCATTTAGAATTTTATCTGATGATGCCATAGGAGCTTGTGAATTTTTCATTGTTTTAAGAATAACTGAAAGATATATAGTTATCCATAATTTTAAACAGTTTTCAGATGGGAAATGTCAATTCCCTAAGCGACAGCATCTACTGTAACTGCTAGGTCAGGTTGCCACACTTTCAGAATTGGTCAGCAGAAGACAAGCCCAGAGAGATTTAGACAGTGTATTACTTACACAATTGCAGGCAGAATTAGCCTCATGTGCACATTGGTTACTCTGGTTTTACCAAGTCTCATGGGGACAATACAGAGTTTGTCCAAGGTGAATACTATGCACATGGAGGATTATTACAGCCTAAGACTCTCAAAATTAAGAAGCTTCCAGTGTTTTAAAAGGACTAATAAACCTGCCCTACCTTTACCCCAAGGGGATGCATTATGTTTATAATCCTCCTCAGGAAAAAAAATTATCTGTCTCTACCTTCTAAGGCTGTCAGTAACTCAAGAATAATTGCAAAAAAAAATTGTCAGTGCCCTTTGACCAGAAGACATAAAGACATAAAAGAATCACTTTACAAAAGAAATTGGGTTTCAGTATTTAGCCTGCCGTATTAATGAGAGTAAAAACATCTTGTTGAACTGTAATTTTCTACACATAAAGAAAATATGTGATGATACATGTAAGTCTAAATACTAAACAAGAAACACTCATGTACTTATCATCAACCTACATTCTGAAGAGAATGAATATATATGTCTACATATATGATATATGTGTGTTTGTGCGTGTGTATATATCGTCTGATAAAAGAGAAACATTTGAATTTAAATTGATCAAGAATCTTTACAATCATTCATTAAGTCAAAATATTTTTTAAGTTTCTACGTTGTGCTAAATTATATGATAAAACAATGAGAAAAGAACTCACGGTTTAATATGTATATAAGAAAAATATTCAAATGTTCACTTACTTACAAAAAAATAAGAGGAACACAGCTCTTTGCAAACCCAATAATAATAAATGAAACTTAACATACTGGAAGTAAGGATGGAAGTGTCAAAGAACACGGCCTCTGGAGAAGTAATGCTTCTGGCCCATGGGTAGCATTTGATGTCATGATCTATTCTGCATGACTGAATCACATATTTACTTGAATTTAATTAAATTTATAATATAATATAGAGAATCACTGCATTGTACTGATTTAATGATTAATAATAAAATAACTAATGTGTGGTTAAAATTTTAAAAAGCAATGTGAAATAATAAACTATTACCAAGCAAATGCTATGTAGTATAGAACAGAAAACATAAATGCCACAGAGTTGGAAAAACCATCAGGCATTCCTTGAGAACAAATATTTTGTGTGTATATTATAAAAAAATACTTTTTGACATCTTTATGTTTCTTATTTGTTTCTTTTATTTCTTTTATAATTGCCATGACCAACTCAAGCAGGTGAGGTTAAGTAAAATAACCTGAAAAATTTTGAAAATATAAAGTCCAAATCATTTAAAGATCTATATTCAGAAAATAATAGAACTTTCTTTAGATTCCAATAATTCGTATTTACTTAAATAATTGTAATGCTCTGAGTTGTAAGTTTTAAATTTTTACCATAACCACTTTAAATCCCTAAGATGATTATGTGTTTGATACATGTATGATTATAGACACCAATTACAGGCCTTTGCATACAAATTTCAGGTCTTATTCAATAAGACAATCATTTTGATTTGCATTACTGGAGCAATAGCTCTGACCAAGATTTTTGCTTGTCTGATATTCCATAAACCCTTAGTATATTACATTATTTTTAATGTCTCAAGAGCTGTAGCATGTCATGAATCAGACAAAAGGCTAGACAGAATTTGTGAACATTACCCTGAAACTGGTTTCCAGACCACACTTCCTTCTTTATAGTCCAAAGAGAAAAAGAACCAATGAGCAGTACTATGCATTTGTCCTTTGTAAATGAATGCCCAAACTACTAGGCAGGTAAATTAAAATATGTGGAGAGCAATGTAATGTGAGTTGGAGAATTAATCTCTGTGTCATAATTTCACGTCACATAGAAAGGACATATTGGAAGTTTGTTTCACTATATCACACTTTGGCTAATTCTTTTATTTATAGTCACATTTTACACTTTGCTATGTACTTAGTAGGCTCTGAGTGGCTCTCAAAGATATAAGTAGCACAAAATACAAAATGATTTTAAAATAGATGAAAATTTGGGGCAAGGAAAAATGTGACAGTGCACACAAGATGAGAAAAAGATGTTTACTATGAAATTTCAGAAAGAACACTACTATACACTAAACTATATCCACAGCTCAAGTGCAACAATGACCTTCACAGAGAAGTTTCTAGTACGATCTCTCAGTATAAGATAATAGCAACTCACCAAACAATGATTCAATAACAGGCAATTGAATGAGAAGCCACTATGATCCAGGTACATACAACTCTAAAGTTTCTTGACCCCTAATTATAGTATCTAGTGAAATGGGTGAATCAATTATACTAAAGAAGCATAAGTTGTCTTCAATATGGGTTTTGTAACTATTGAGCAACTCTCAGTTCCTGATCTTACTCCCTTGTGAGCATCTGCAATACAATGGTATTTTCTTTTGTGTACACTGCCATATATATGAACAATCTGGGAGTCTAGAGATTTCTTCAGCAAAACTGAAATTTAACAAGTGCATCCCAGTGCAACAGACAGACAGACTAGATTGCTTGCAAGAAATTTATTTTCCACCAGCACCACCAACAGAACATTCAATAATTTTAACTATTTGTACTGTGTTTGGGCTTCCACTGCTGAGAGTCCTAATGTGCCATGAAGGGCATGTAGACCTTACCAAAATTCTTTTTAGGATGCTCTAGGCTTGAAATCTGATGGGGAGTTGGGGGGAGGTAAAGACAGAGTTCAATAGAGACAGAACCAATGTGCTTGACTTTATTACTCTAGGCAATAGACTTTCTTTCCTTGAATGTTTTCCCTTTTACAGAAATAATACATTCAGATCTATAATTTACAGAGATAAATAAAATTAACAAATAACATAAGAATATGCTACTAAGACTGTTTTCTGGAGCGTATCTTGGATGGATAAATTTCCAAATGTAGAAACTATAAATGGAGAATCGAAATAACTTAGACTACATTTTTATCATTAAATATTAGAAAAGAATACAATCTACAATGCACTAAGCTAGAAAAATATTTACTGTCACCACAATGGTAGGTCTAGGAATTTATCCTTCATACAAATATACTTGTAGCTATTGCCACAAAAATTTCTCCATAACAAACCATTCTAAAAGTTGGTTACTTGAAACAAAAAGAATTTACTTCTATTCATTTATGCTTTGGCTGAGGGAAGACAGGTCTAGGCTGAGCTTATCTGCAGCTCTGTAGATCTAAACCAGTCTTACTTGTGCATCCAAGAGACTACTTTCTCAGAACTAGGCTGGGCTTCACTGCAGAGGTTTGGCTCTGCTCCACATATGTCACACTTCTCCTGGCTGCAGAGTACTAACCTGTGCATGTTACCCTCATGGAGATTGCAAAGGTTCCAGAGAGCACGCAGAAACATGCAAGGCTTCCAAAGGCCCAGGTTTGGAATTAGAACACAGTAACTTCTGCCCCTAGGTAGAAACTGACCAAAGCAAGTCAAACTGAAAATCAAAGAGGAGAAAATTCACTGTACTTGTGAAGTAAGTAGAAGAGAGTTAATAATTTAATAGTAACTAATCAAATATAATGAACTATGTAAAACACTTGGCAATTTCTATTCATGGTAAATACTTGAGATATCCATCAATAGGGAATATATTGGGTAAAAATGTTTTCTTATAATGAGCAAACTATATAGTCACTAGAAAAATTGTTAACTTGTTATGTTCTTATTACAAACACATGATAAAATTATCTTAAATAGAGTAAAAGGAAAGTGTGAGCTGTGTTATGAAATAGTGTTATAGTAACAAGTCTTTATACCCTATATCTGTGAAAGACTGTGGGAGAAACCTCCTCTAGGAAAAAAAAAAGTAGATGATCCAGTGTGATCCCCTGAATGTATATCAAATGTTCATTGTTGTTATTGTCACTTTTGTTTTTGTTTCATAGCTGATTTATTTTCTCCAGTATACTCTTAGCAGAGATATACCTGATTTTTAGAGAGTGCATAAAGTATCAAAATTGAAATTTATTAGGCATGGCTTCTTTGAAAGTATCGCATAATCTCTAATTACTACAGGAGCATAAAATTAGGACAATAAAATACTTCTCCTAGGTGAGGCATCGATATACATCTGTTAAAGAAGAAAGGGTGGAGAGTCACACTGGGTATTCGAACATCTTGCTTCACCTAAGTGTCTTAACTGTTGAATAATGAATAGGAAAGTTTGATCTTTAGTGAGATTTCTAATTTGTATACATTTGACTTAGCAATTAGATCTTTTGTATTATCTCCAGTGTGTGCAGTGTTTTATCAACTATAAAGAATTTTCAAAGAGAAGCATAAATCAAACGATGAATAGGAATGTAAAATACTAATTATAGGTAATCAGATGCTTAAAGATACTCAAATGCATTAATGAATAAATTCTAATATCAGAATTCAACTTCTACTTAATGCTTGAGCATAGCTAAAGGGCCTTTAAGAATTAAAATTAATCTTAAATAAAAATAAATAAATTGATAGTTTAAAAACATATAGTCTAGCACACTGAGACTTCAAAAATAATAAATAAAATTAAAGCAGACATAATGAAGAAGAAAAAATGTAAACTAAATGGGAAAGAAGGAATCATAATGCTAATACTGATCTTTGTTTTTAATTAGATTGCACAATGAACAGCATGATGTAAGACAAAAAAACTGACAGGATTTGAATTGTGTTTGTTATATTTATTCTCACCTACTGTGATATATTGGCAAGTGCTAGTATCATAACCAAGTGTTAATTAATAAATCATAATTCTCACTGCGGGATGCATTTCTTAGCACATACACTAATTCCCAAGAAAAATATAGAAAATGTAAGACCTTTTCAAATCTGTAAACTGAAACCTCTAATTAAGTCTTGCTAGAAGTTCCACAACTTGGAGGCCTCCACAAATCTCTGCACATAGGTTAGAGGCATGAAAATGTCTTAGTGAAAAATTCTTACCTCCACCACAGGTGGTCTGAACATTAATAAACATCCAACTGAGAATAGACATCTGTCTTTTAAACTGTCAAAACTGAATGACAAGTTCATTCCTCTCCTTACTTCTGGTAACTTGAGCACAGAGCCCTTACCCAACACAGCAATAAAGCAGCATGGTCATTGTTTTCCATATTTTAAGTATTCACTGGAGAATTCAATCCTGGGGTGTTTGCAATCCAGTCCCAGCCAAAAGTTCATTGGATCATATTAGCAAACATGAATTACTGCTGCATTTCTTCATTATACTCCAAGATCTATGAGAAACATTTTTTTCTTCAACACTTTACAGAAAAAATGCCATTGTCTTCAGAATATTTTCTCAAATTATATTCATTGTTATTTATTGTATCAATAAAAAAGTTCATCTAATCAATTTCTTAGTCTGAGAATTCTCTATTCACATGCTTTCTCTCATGTACATCCTTTTGTTGAATACAAGATTTTTGAATCTACAGGTAAATCAATCAAGACCATATAACTTTTGTGCTTAGATCCTCCAAACTATGGAATTATGCAATTAATCAACTTACCTTGCAGGCTTATTAAATGATCCAGAGACCACCTCCTTTTCCCCCCAAAGTTAGAATATACAATTTCCACTTCAAATCTTTTCCCAAATCAGTGGAAAGTCAAATATAGAAAGCATTGCTTTGTTTATATTTGAAAACAAGATGTCTTTGCTTTGAATACACAAGGAGACTATTTGGCTCAAGAAACTGAATCAGAAATGCATTATCTTCCTATGGTTACCAGTGGTAGCAAGAAGGATGCAGTTGAGGAAGGCCTTGAAGCCCATAACCATATTTCCCTTAGTCCCTAACAATTCAGGATGAACATAGAATTTATTTATAAAAATAATGAATATGCAAATATGTCTTTAAAGCTAACTAAATTATACAAATATAAAGAGTATTTTCTATTTACAAGTGTTGTGGTTAGGTCTGCAATATGCCCCAAAGCTCGTGTATAGAAGACTTGGTCCCCAATGTAGCCATGTCCAGAGATGGGGCTTTGAGGAAGTGATTGAATCAGGAGGAGAAGATTCTGACCTCATCAACAGAGTAAACCATTTGATGGATTAATAATGTGAATGAACATCTGGGAGGAGATGGAAACTGTAAACAGGTGGAGCATGGGGAGAGGACATAGGTCACTAGGGGCATGTCCTTGGGGACTAGATCTCTTCTCTGTCTCTTTCCTCCCCCTTTCTCCTTCCTGGCTGCCATGAGTTGAGTAGCTTTCTTCTACCACAATCTTTCAACAAGTTACTCTACCTCACCTCAGGCCTAGAGCAATGGAGCTAGACAATCACGGACTGAAATCTCTGGAACTATGAGCCCAAATAAACTTTTCCTCCTTTAAGTAGTTTTTGTCAGGTATTTGGGTCATAGCAGTGAAAAGCTGACTAACACACCAGCTGAGGTAAAGAAGCAGCTCTAGCCTAGTCCCTAAGACCTCATTGACAAATTTTGAAGATGCCACTGAAGAATGGTTCCAACATCATGCTTTTTGCTAATACTTTCTATAAAACCCTATTTCATGGATCTGAAAATGCCAGGTACCATTTTTTCTGCCAATACCCATGAATTTAAGAGAGCAATAAAGTAAGTTTCTTGCAAGAAAAACATGTTGCTAGTTTTATAAAATTATAGACTTACAACTGTTTAAAAGCAAGCCAGGTGCTTAGGTAAATGATGAACAGTAAGGAACATCCTATATTTTAATGCCTACCTGTGGAATCTGAAAGCTACTGCAGCCAAAGCATTTGAAATCAAATACGTTCTAAAACAAAGAAAGTACTAGAAGTAAGAGAGTACAAAACAGAAGGAAAAGCTATTATTACATTTTATTTACTCGTTGGTTCTCCAAAAATATTTTCACATTTTTGTCTGATTTTTATGTGCAGATTATTAGTTAGGAATTTTCAGTGAAAGAAAATACTTGAACAAACTGAGATTCTGTGCTCAGTTGATTTTGATATTCCTATATGATCAAATCTGTGCAATGAAGGATTTTAACAAGTAGGTGGGAAAAAGCAGCAAGAAAAGGGGCAGATGGGAAAAGGGCAAGAATAACTAATAGTAGAGCAACATGATGGAGTAAAAATATCCACCTGCAAAAATGTTTTGGATTCAAGGAAGTGATATACAACTCTATATGGTAATTTCTTATGTAATTTCCTATGTTAAAAAAAACATTTTAAGGCATAGTATTTATTTTAATGATATTTTAATAATGTTATTCAGCTTTGTCTATTTTCTACAATTATATATCCAAAGGGAAAAAATCATGTGTTGGCATTACATAAAAACATAAGAAAGGGGGCTAGGGATGTGGCTCAAGTGGTATCGCGCTCGCCTGGCATGCACAGGGCACTGGTTCGATCCTCAGCACCACATAAAAATAAAGATGTTGTGTCCACCGAAAACTAAAAAATAAGTATAAAAAAATTCTCTCTCTCTCTCTCTCTCTATCTATCTTTAAAAAAAATAAGAAAGTATTTCCTATCAATATATTCATAGTCAGCCAAACTTGTTCTTAACTAATGATATCTGAGCATTATTAAATTATACACACACACACACACACACACACACATACACACACACACTAAAGGGGAAAATTGCAAGAGGTTATTATTACAACTAAGAAAAACATGAAAAGAAAAGAAATTCTTTATAAGACTATTGGAGAATATACCAAATTAAAACATGCCTGTGACCCAGACAAAGGAATACCCAAATTCTAGTTGAAGCAAATCACTTAAGCTCAGAAAATTCCTTTTACTACCTCAAGAGAGAGGAAAAACACCCATCAAAGTCATAAAAAGATTTGTATGTATTTTTTTTTGCACATAGCATTTAAGAAAACTTCATCAAAATCATTTTTCTGAGTTTATTATTTCAACAAGAAGAAATGCTTCCACAGGCTTTTGTTATTAAAGAATGTGCTTATAGTATGATAATTTATGTCTAGTTCATTAAGCAGGTGTTCTAGGCAAGATAATATAGGGGAAATGGCAAATATGACACACTGTTTTCCATTAACCCCTCTGGCACTGACACTCTGAAGCTCCCCTTCTGAAGGCTAATCCATTTTGCTTAATGCTTAGCATTTTCACATCCTAGCTCTGGGTGCCTGAAAGGTTTTATGTTTGACGTACAAGAAAAGCATGTGACAATTTTGAGCACCTAGTTAGTTATCCCTTATGAAAATCAATTGATAAAAGCCACAAGCATCAGAAGCAGAAAGAATTGGTGGAGTGTGTATGTACCAAATCAGGACACTTTATTCTCTGTTATAAGAATGATGCTTAAATACATTTTTCTTAAATTGATGGAATTACACACACATATAACTGTGTGTGTGTGTGTGTGTGTGTGTGTGTGTGTGTGTGTATATATATATATGCAATTTCACCTGTTAGACATTTCCCTAAACCACCATTTATAATTCATTTAAAAGACTGTTATCTAGGAAAGGTAGGATTTTTTAAAAAGTGATAAATATGACATTTACTATATGTAAACCAAAAGTTATAAGATCACAAACTGCCTCCCCTGTCTGATCAAATTTAATTCATCTACTTGCTTTATTGACTTGGATTTGAATGGCTTTGAACATTATATATAAGTTTCAGTTGGCCACAGTTCCCACCAGTCCTGCTATAACGATTACTAATCTGTTATCCTCTTTCATCTGATACCCACAGTCATTTGATCTAGAAAATTCTATTTAAATATTTCTCTCCCTGAATTAGGGTCCAGTTACTTTCTAATATTTAAAACTACTCTGGTCTTTGGTAAAGGAGCAAAGGCAAGATAATGGCAGAAAAAATAGTCATTTCAACAAATGGCACTGGAGCAAGTAGACATCCACATCATCTACTTCTAAAAAAGAAGAAGAAGAAGAATGAATCTGGACATTGAACTTACATACTTCACAAAAAGTCATGATCCATGAAAGAAAGAATTGACAGACTATACTTAATTAAAATTAAAAATTTATCCTTTGCAAATGATACCACTAGGGAATGAGAAAATAAGCCACAATCTGAAAAACACTTACAAAAGACATATCTCCAAAGGATTATTCAAAAACTATTATCCAATATATACATAGACCTCATAAAAAGAGTAACCTGATTTCAAAAGGTACCAAAAAGTTTAGCAGTCGCCTCACAAAATAAGTATAACAATGACAAGCCTAAGAACGTCTACCTGTTAGAATAGTCAAAATCCAGAATACTGTCAAGACCCCAAGTTCAGGTGGATGCAGAGCAACAGAGATCCTCATTGTTTTAGTCAAGATTTATCAATGCTGGAACTTAAAGACCTGAAAAGAACAATTTTAGAAGAAGAAAAGTTTATTTGGGAGCTCACAGTTTCAGAGGTCTCAGTCCATAGACAGTGGGCTACCTACCACGGGGCTCAAGATGAGGCAGAATAACATGGCGGAAGAGTGTGGTAGAGGAAAGCAGCTGACATCATGATCAGAAAGCAGAGGGAGAGAGAGAGAGACTCCGCTTGCCAGATACAAAATACATACCCTAAAGCGGCTCCCCCAATGCCACCTTCTCCAGCCACACCTCACCCACCTTCAGCATCCATACAGTTAATCCAGTCAGGGGATAAATTCACTGAATGGGGTAAGGCCCGCATAATCAGATCATTTGTCCTCTAAACCTTCTTTCATTGTCCCCGTAAGTTTTTGGAGGACACCTCACACCCAAACCATAACTCTCATTCATTGTGAGTGGAACAAAATCAGACAAAATGTGTGTATTACCTCTTGCAAAAACAGGTTTGTGAATTCTTATAAAACAAAGCCTACTCTTTCTTTATGATCAAACAATTGAACTATGTATTATTTATCTATATGAGTTTAAAACGTATGTCTACACAAAAATATGGCACTTGAAATTTTATTGGAGTTTTACTCACAATTACTAACTGTTAGAAAAAAACAAGACATCCTTCAGTGGGTAAATGGAGTGCTAAGCTATAGTATACCCAGATAATGGAATATTATTCAGTAGTAAAAAGAAATAAAATATCAGGACATGAAAAGAAATGAAGAAAAAAAATGTATATTTGTAATTAAAAATGTAAACCTGCACAAGCTATGTGCCATGATTTCAACTATGTGACATTATGGAAAAGATAAAATTGTAAAGATGGCAAAAGAATCAGAAGTTAGGGAAGATGGAGGAATAAAAGTTGAAGCCCAGGGAACTTTTAGATCTGAAAACTACTCCAAATGATACTATAATTATGGCATATGTCATCACACGTATATCAAAGTCCACAGTATATACAACAAAAAGGGTAAACCTTGAGTTTTGGATGATAATTATGTGTTAACACTGGTTCATTGATTATGACAAATTACCACTCTAGTGAGGAATTTTTATGATGGGTGAGGAATTTTTATGTACAGAGCTATAGTAACAAAATGGCATGGTATTGTCATCAAAACAGACGTGAAGACTAATGGTACAGAATAGAAGACACAGATAAAAACCCACATAAATACAGTTATCTCATCCTAGACAAAGGTGCTATACACATACATCAGAGAAAAAATAGCCTCTTCAACAAATGATGCTGGGAAAACTGAAAATCCATTTGCTTTAAATAAAAAACATGAAATTAGACCCCTGTCTCTCACCTCACAAAAAATATCCATTCAAAGTGGTTCAAGGATCTAGGCATTAGACCAACTCTCCATCATGTCAGCTTAAAAACCTAATTCCTCTACAATACTCCTGAAGTGCAAGAAGTAAAATCAAGAATCAATAAATGGGAAGGTATCAAACTAAAAAGCTTCTTCACAGCAAAAGAAACAATCAAGAACATGAAGAGAGAGCCTATAGAAGGGGAAAAAATCTTTGCCACCTACACAGATAGACCATTAATCTTCAGGATATGTAAAGAAAGTTTAACACCAAAAAAACAAATAACCCAATCAATAAATGGGCAAAGGAACTGAACAGATATTTCACAGAAGAAGAAATATGATCAGTCAACAAATATATGAAAAAAATGTTCAACATCTCTAGCAATTAGAGAAATGCAAATTAAAACTACACTGAGATTTCATTTCACTCTGGTCAGAATGGCAGTTATCAAGAATACACATGACAATAAATGTTGGTGAGGATGTGGGAGAAAAGGTACACTCATACATTACTGGTGGGACTGCAAATTGGTACAACCACTCTGGAAAGCTGTATGGAGATTCCTCAGAAAACTTGGAATGGAAGCTGAACCTGGTCTCGAAGGCCCAGAAAGACATAAGGGTTTCACCCCAGAAAATGTGCCAAATGTTACTGATAGGTCAAATGAAATGAAGTATGAAGTATGAAGACTGACCAATAAAAGACATGGGTGGTCCATATCATATAGTAGGAAGTTTAAATTCGGGGAAATGACTTACAGCTGCCTAGTGTATGTATAGTAAGTGGTAAATAAAATTGGCAACTTTTATACACAGGCTTTGTCTTTATACTGGAATCAAAAGGTAGACTTTAGAGTGAGAGACAGAAACTGCTTGAAAATGGTGGGATAACGTTATACATCCCGTTTACCATAGCCCCTGATTCAGATAGATCTATTCACTAGAAAACAGACTAGCTCACTTTCTAAATCCCACCAAAACTTGTTATGGTGATGACAGAACATTATTTCTCTGACCTTTATTCTTAAGTTCACCCATCCTTCTACTCTCTCTAAAAATTATCTATGTAAAATCATAAAACTCAGAAAACACCTGCCAAGATATTAGAAGGAAACTCTTAGTAGCCTAATACATATTTAAAGGAGCTTTCTAGGAATTGGTTCTAATCGCAGTTAAAAGTCTACACTCTGAAGTCAACCTTCCCGGGTGTGAAGCCTAGGTCCATCATTTATTAAGTATGTGAAATTAATGCTCTTGTGAAATAGGAAGTAATATTAATAATAGCAGTACTTATAGGGTTGTGAGGATTAAATGAGTTCAAATGTCTAACACATGGGTACATAAATCTACTAGTTCATGTAAGTGGGTAAGCTTGAAAATCATCTGCAAAGACAGGTAAAAGTACACATGTCCAGGTCCCATCTAAATATACTACATTACAAACAGCTGGGTAGGGGCCCGAAATACTTGTTAGCAAAACAAATGTGCTGGTGGCTAGCGTTCTCTGGGAATTGCTTATGTATTCTCCACACAGGAAGCTTATTGCAGGTGCTTAGTAAGATAGATAATACTTGCAGCAGTGTCTGTTGTAATTATAAATTTTCATTTTCTACTTAAGATTGAGTAGAAGGGAGTTACAAACACATAATGGGCTGGGAAGTGGTTCAGTGTTACAGCCTTGCTAGCATGTGTGAGGCTTGGGTTCAATCCCCACCAACACATACACACACACACACACACACACACACACACAAACCCACAGTTACTGTAGACTATAGAAGCACCTCTGAGAAGAGTATTGGGTAACTGTATCATTGGGTAGAGAATAAAATTTGTCCCTGAAAAACAAATGAAAACACAGAATTCACAGTATAAATAACAATAGTCTTTGTCAAATTGAGCCAAGGGGAAAAATAATATAGGTTGGGAAAGAACATGATAAAAGAATATAAAAGAAAATGCACTTAAAACACCAAGAGGAGAGGAAATTTTGAAAATAAGCAAAAATCCACAAAAAAATAAAAAAGATTAAATAAAATATTGCACGTCTAAGAGGAATTCTATATGACTGTTAAAATTCTACATTAGTATATTTAGATCGGTATATTAGTAAAATTAAGTCATACAAATAATCTTTTATATGTTTATAGTAGTTGATTATCACACACATAACTAATTGTTATACAAAAAAAGAGAATACAACGATAAATCAAAAAGAAGCAGTTGAAGTTAAGCTACTTAATGCTTATATTCATACAAGCTTGAACATGCACGTTTCTTTTATATATGTATGCATATTCTTGCAATATCTCCTGTGCTAGTACCATGGCATCCTTATTGATCTACCTATAGTCACTTTCATTTACCATTTACCTTTCCTTGCTTTGTAATTAAAAGGATTGTGAAAAACATACATTCTCATGATGTTACCCTGAAGTTTAGCACACTTCAGTATCTTCCCATATCCCTGAATATAAAGTCAGACACCTGAATACTTCTGAAAAAGCCATCTGTCCCCACGTTCTGCCCATTCTTTCCTCCTTCTTTCCTAACTACTCTAGGCAGGCTTACACTACTTGATTAAATTCTCAAAAGAGACATGATTTTTCTTCCTTCAGGACTGGAGACTGTCCCTCCAGGGCCTTTCCCAGTTCCCTTCATTTTCCTGAATAATTCTTACTGATTTCAAACTGTAATATTTTTAATTCAATGTTTTTCAGATTAGAAACACATATAATAATGGGAATAGCACTTCTAATACTTAAAAAATAGGCAGGGTTTAAATTTTGTTTTCCTAGAAACCCTAAAGAGTAGAATAGACACTTCTGTGATATTATGTGATTAAAAATATCATAACCCCAAACATCAGGTAAGAAAGAAAAGATAAATATGTAAGAGTACTCAATGTGTCCTATATGCTTTATAGAAAAAAAAATTTTGGATAATTATCAAATAAATCACAGATATACATTTACCCTATTTTATAAATGAGAAAAAACTATGAGTCAGAAAGATAGTAAAGATTCCAGAAGTCAAAGTGAATTCCAACCTAGAGCTCATTGAAATCAAACCATGTACATTTTCCTCCACCACTTTAGCAGCTCAGCAGTTTACAGTCCACAAATAACTCTAACACAAGGCAGAATGTGATTGTCATACAATAAAAGCAGACCCACAGTGTGGTAGGAGTGCTTTGAAAGCAGAAGCTTTCGGTAGAATTCCATCTGGTTTTGAAAAACAATGTTAGGGACTCATGAAAGAGGATTCAAAAAGCTTTCCCAGGGGAGGTGGTATTTGAGTTGGACCCAGATCTTGTAATGATTCAGAAAGAACTTAGAAATGAATCATCATAGCAAAAAACAGAAAGGACCGCATTAGGAACACAAGCTATGAAGGTGCCTTTTCACACTTAAATAGTTGGCACATCCTGCCCAATCCTCCTATACAACATTCCCAACTGTCACAGATGGTGGTAACTCTGGGGATATTTCAGGTGAGGCAACTGACTAAATCCTTACAGGCTATGACATATCACATTCCTAATGAGCGCATGGGTCTAAAGGAACCTGAAGAAGTGCATTTGGGAAATGTAGTATGGAGTAACTGTCCTTCTACTGAGAACAGAAAGCAATGCTTCAATGAAATGATATCATGAATGATAATGCTTAGGTATGTGAAAGGTCAAGACCTTCTTTAACAGGATGAACTGCCACATTTTGAGACAGACTGCAAAGATGAGTTGAGGAGTACACCTTTTATATTTTGAATTAAAATTTCACCAATTCTGTTACCCAAAATATACCAGTTACATATGCTATTTCTAGGGTTTTTTATAGGGATCACCAATAAACATTCAAAAGCTAGTGTGTGAAACAGGTAGCAAATTTAAGTAGAAGAAGAATATAAAGTATATTATCCTTCCAAAATATTTTTTCAGGCATGTTCAAAATTTTTGATTTATAAAATTATATATAAATGTAACATTTTTCAGATCCTTATTTGAATAATAAATGAAAGTCTTAAATTTCCTTGAAGTGTGTATAACTGTACACTTATTAGAAATGTGCAGATTTAAATTTTTCACATATGATTAATTCTAACATATTGTGTACTTCTTCCACATTCACATCCTTAAGTTAAAAAAAAGCATATATTTAAAATTGCTTAATTAGTATATGTCTCTTTTTCACTTTGGTTTGGCAGAAAGCTATTTGGGTTTTAATTCTTAATTGATACATAAAAATATAAAAATTGCACATTTTTGGTGTACCATGTGGTATTTTGATACATGTATATACTGTGTAATGTTTTAATCAGGGTAAATATATCTACTCAAACATTTATCATTTTTTGTGGTAAAAACTTTCAAGAGCCTTTAGAAATACACAGCATGCAGTCCCCCTCCTGTGCAACAGAATGCTACAGCTTCTTGCTCCAGTTCCGCTGAAACTTAGCACCCTCTGATCAGCCCGTCCTCAACTCTCCCTACTCTCCCCAGCCTCGTAACCACCTTTAGCTACTCTCAGCTTCTGTGAGATCACCTTTATTACTTACCACATACAAGTGAGATCATACAGTACTTATCTTTCTGTGCCTGGATTATTCCACTTAACATAATGATTTGCAGTTCTATCCATGTTACAAATGACAGGATTTCATTGTTTTTATGGCCAAATAGCATTCCATAGTGTATATGTACCATATTTTTTTTTTCCATTGTCAGTTGATGGACACTTAGGTTGCTTCCATTTCTTAGCTATTGTGAATAGTGCTGCAATAATTATATATCTTTATTAAATATTTTATTCAATTGGATTGGACAGAAATGACAATGACTGAGTCAGCATGTCCTCTTTCACTCTTTGCTTTGCAATTTAAACCTTCAAACTTAGTAGAAAAGAAGCATGGGACATCCTTTAGTTTCCATGAGCAAAACTGGAATGGCTGTCAATAAAGTAGCACTACCGTAAAATCAGTGCATCTTTCTAAAGGAGTGCCACATTGCTTCTTCTATGATACTTTGTTAAATCTAAACTGATGTTGCTCCAAGAGTGACTGAAGTTTATAGGTCTTTCTATTAAGAGATTACCTGATTCTGAGTTAGTTAATAACGTAAACTCCTAAGTTCTCTGCTTGGAGCATCTGTACTGGCTACTGCTTTTGCAGAAAATGAACTTTCCGAGGATGATCACGTGGCTGGCTCCTCTTCATCATTAGCCCTTTGTTTGAAGATTTCTCCTGAGAGAAGCTTCTCCTAGCCACCACATGCAGAATACTCCCCTCAACAACAAGAACAAGAACAACACCTCCGCCACACACACACACACCTGCTATTCTCTACTATATTAGCATCTTTTATTAAATGAAAGTTCTCCCTATGTGATTTGAGAATGTCTGGGGAGCTAGTAGATTCCTTCAGGAGCACTATCATTCAAAACTATATTCATAATACTGAGACTTTTTGTCTTTTAAATTCTCATTGTCTCATGAGTATACAAGGTTTGAAAATTCATATGGTTTCAGATTTCACATACCAACTAACCTTGAAGTTATGGGGTTTTTTAATTATAAGAAATGCTTGATATATTATATTCAGAATATTATATCTACTTGGTCTAAAACTTTTAGATGTTACATGTATACATGTATACACATGTAACACTTAAAATGTGTACACCTTAATTGTTATTCATAATACAATCATTTGTACGTATTTATAAACACACAGGCATTTAAAGTTCTTGGAAGTATATAGATAGCACATTGTGAATTTTGAATGAATTCAGATAATAGAATGAACCATTGAAATTGCCAATATTAGGCTCCAATTGACTTCCCCAAATTTGCAAAGTTATTATGATTAAACAGTAAGACAAAATCTTATATAAAGTAGAAGTTCAGTTTACCTTTTCATATGATGAGCATGTTCATTATGATAGAAAGTACTGTTGTGTTCTTTTATTTTTTCCCCCTAAGAACTTAACCCTGCACAGGTAGTACAAACCAACATCTGCCATAAGAACCTAAAAACAATGCTGATGGTAAATCAGCAATCTTTTTTCAGTCAATGGGGACAGGTGCACCAGGAATATCAGGCAAGTTAGTTTCATCAGCTCAGAAAATGGATTGATCCCAAAGGCAATGAAAGGGAGACTTGACCATCTGCAGGTCTCAAGAAGACAAATAAATCAGATTCAGATGTCTGCAGCAACTCTGGATATGATCAGAATGTCCCCTAATCCTTTATATCATGGAACAATGGCATGTTCGATATTGCTGCCAACTGGCACAGACTGTTTCACCTGGCAGTCAGTCAACATAAATAAGATGTTTTGTTGCTATTGTTTTTCCTCCCTAAATGTCTTGATGTTTTTATTTTAGTAAAAAATAAAATACAAGGAAAGGTTAAAGGACACAATATAGGCATTTCTAGAAACACTGGGAAAGTATTACCTTTAAACCAGCATGTGTTATTTTTAGATAATTTCAACAAAGTGGTAATGGGAGAAATGTCTTATTTTTAATTTTTCTTTCCATGGGGAAGAGGTTCCCAGGCTGTACCAATCCTGGTCTGTCTCATTCTCTCTCTCACTTGTCACATAACTATGAGTTTGAAAGTAGAATTCCCTTTGAGTAGAACAAATCTTTCTTCTGATCTTCCTGGAAGTGAGGTTCCTGTAGTAATGCATTTTGCTATCTGCTCCTCTGAGCTACAGATTTTAAAGGACCTATCTAGAGTGGGTGAGAAGAGGCCTGCCCAGGTCACCCTGGTATATCCCTAAGGCTGCTATTTCTTGGGTTCACTGTTGCCCAAACTACAAATGACATGCCCCTGACGATCCATTAGAAGTAAAGGTGACATCTTGGTTTCCATATGCCTTTTCATCTTCTGCTTAAATGGTTCAAGATGTTAGTAGAGACAAAGATTATTAGGGACCTTCAAATGCTTCAATTTGGGGCATATTCAACTTCACTGAAAATAAATGCACATTTACAAATCAATTTTTTGAGTGTGACCATCTCCCATACCTCTACAGTTTGGGAATTAAACAAATTGCTGGAAATCAGCTCCCAGTCCAACCCAGTACCCTGGGAAGAAGATAAGGGAATCATTGGTTTGTAAATTTAATATACTGACTTGTTTTCTCCTTTCTAATGAATAAACTCAGATTTATCTTCTTCACTTGAGACAAAACAAAAACCAGAGCTTTTAACACCAGTGCAATTCTGAGGAATTCTACAAGTGAAGGTGGGAAAAGCCTGTGCCCACATTTGCTAGGACCAGTAAACCCCAGTGTGATAACGGAGTTCAGCCAGTGAGAGCTACAGCCCAGACTGCAGTTAGAAAAACACAAACCTTCCCTCTACTTCATTTTGCTATTGTGAGAAGACAGTTATGAAAAGTAACTTTGTTCAAATTTAATAGCACTCTATTTTTACATAAGATAGATGATCATAATAGCCAATAACACTTTTTAAAGGAAATGCTGCTGGAAAAATTACCAGGCGAAGCAGGCCTAAACAGCTGCATCTGTTGGAATGGGTCTTTGCAGCTGCACAAAACGCAGGATAAATGACAAGCAATTCTTCTCACTCATTCTCCTATTACTTCTTGATCTTCAGACTCATATTTCATACTTCAATGTCATATTTTTTTTTCTTATTGAGCTTCCAGAGGGTGGGGGAAGAAAATTTTACTGAAGATGATAAAAATAAAGTGGACTCTGTGTCATGGTTGTGAATGAGAGAGAAGAGTCACCAAGTTCCAACCCCATATTAAAGCAGTGTTTTCAAGTATTTTACAGAGGTCCTCATGTGACCTCTGAAGGGTGAATAACAGCTCCTGGATTTCATAATCAAGAAATGAATTGAGAGGTCACAACGGACACTGTCAAAGCAATAATGTCACGTTTACAAAAATAGTATCTGCTGAATCTGGAGTTCCTTATTTCCAAAAATTGAGCAATGAAACCCACTATAATCAAGAGAACCCACCTCAAAATCCAGTGACAATCCTGCCTCGAACACATAAACCCTCAGAGCTCAAGAATTATCTTGTGTAAAATCCGTAAGAGTTGCTCAAATTTAAAGTTTCTTTTAACTGTAAGATTTTCTGTGTTCATTATCTGTGTTTATTGTAAGAGAAACAGATGGAGAAGAGGCACTTTTGCTGAGGAAAATGTGAATGAAAACAAAAAGTCAGTACTAATGATATCAAAACAATTTATAGAAGGAAATCTAGTTATTGTACCTTCATTCCATGCTTCTTTTTAAGCAATTATACTATAAGTTCCTGATTCTAAAACTTTTATTTTCATTGCCCTCATTTAACTATGCCAGTTATAGAAGATGATTTTTTTAAAAAAAATCATATTTGTTTCTTCCTGTATTAGACAAGCCCTACATGTTCTTTGCTTTAAATAAAAGACTCACAGAAGAAAAAAAAATGATCTCTAGTCCTAACACCCACACCTAACCATAGTTAATATTTTCTATATAGGACTACATAGGTGAAATCTGAAATAAGCTTCCTGATATTGGCTTATTGAGTAGTACTAAAGAATCTTGAGAATGAGTCCCTGTTTAGAATTGTTCATATTCACAGTGGTCAAATTGAAATTGACCATGATAATTAAAAAAAGAAAATCACTTCTAAACAAGAAGCTGTGCTGATCCAAGAATCCATACTGGAGAAACTGGTATAGTGAGGAAAGAAGAAAATAAACTTTTATACTACAATTTGCTGAGCAGAATGGACTAAGAAATTGAGTGCCCCAATTAAGAGAGATCCACTTATTCATTATCCCTGTTAAATAGCATGCCTGCTTAATTGGAATAATCAGCAAGGCAGAGACTTAGTTGAGTGTATTTGAATGACTCCTAATAATAGTTAACTGGCATGCCCATCTCATTTAAATGGAACACCTGGTGTTCTCTCTCAGCGTTTTTCCCCAGGAGTTGGCTCTATGATATTTACTCACTCGAACATCTATGGGGCAAAGTTTTTATTGTTTTCTCACTGCTATACCACGGGGATTGCTAAAAAATTTTATCAAGGTTTTAGTTTCCTTCCTGGCACCTTTATCAAGTAATTGCACATTTGACACTGAAAATCCAGACTAGTATTCTGAGGTTAACGACACACTTACAACTTCACTAAAAAGTATAGTCTTAAAGAGAGTACCTTCAATTTTATGAAGTACCTATTTTGCAGTCTTACAATTATACATTTGATGTCACATTTAGCTATTATGGCAAAATTTCATTGATAAGAATGACAATGAAACACAAAATGTCAACCTCAAATGAGTTTAGTTCAAATTATCCAATTAAATTTTAACTGCTAGAAAACAAATTCTCTTCTAAGCCTACTTCTTTAGGCAAATAAGCATTAAGACTACTGTTCTAGTGAGGATAAACAGTGTAGAACTTCTATACAATTGAAATCTTGCAAGGTAAAAATTTTTAAACATTTTTAATCTCAGTACCATGACCTGAAAAGATCTTCATATATTCCTGATTGAAGAGCAAAATATATGGACGCTTATTATCTCATGGCCAAATACATGCACCAGTAGCCCTCTATCAATTTTTAGTATCCTACCAATAGTTTCTTGGCAGTAGGTGAACTAATGTAGACTGTTGGCCTTTCCTCCTAAATGCAACCCTAGGGAAGTGATGGATTCAACAAAGAAATTGTTGGATCTAAAATACTAATAGAAAATTTTTGAGAAAAGTTATATTTACGTCCCTTTATCGAAGGGAAAAGGTAGTTCAGAAGTGGAGAGTCTGACGGAGAAGACCTACTGATGTTCTCTGTCTGTACATTGCCTTGGACTGCTCATTGCTCTGTGTGCTAACACTAGTGAGCCATAGACAGCCACAATGGGGTAATATCAGAGTAGTTATCAAACACATTGTCTTATAATCAGGTACTTCTCCCCTGCCTCAGTCAGTCACCAGATGTGGATTTCCCTGAAAAGATCATGGAGGCATACCTGTACTTTTATCCCTTTTTGTTTTGTTTTGAGACAGGGTATACCTAAGTTGCTGAAGAGCATCCTCACACTTGCAATCATCCTGCCTCAGCCTCCCAAGTCACAGGTGTGCGCCACCATGCCCGACTTCTCTTATTCTTTCGTTAAGAGTCTTCATTTAGTCTGTGTTACACCAAGCAGTGTCATGGAGTGATTGGGTGGTGTTCATCAGGTCATGAATTACTTACTTCCTTGTTGCTAAAAACCAATTGTCAATCTTCAGTCTTTTTTTTTTTTCATTCAACCAAATGGTAGTACTTGATTTAGTTGTCAACTTTCACATTCTTGATTCTTCATTTCACCTTTAGTTCATCACCCACTATTCGTTCTCTTCCTACCACAGTTACTCTTTCTCAGCCTCCTTTGCAATTTCCTCTAAACTTTGCCATGCCCCAACTCTCACACTCAGCCTTCCCTTTTGTTCTTATGTATAACACTCTGGTGATTGCGCTGTCTTATGCCTTTAAATAAAGGCTCTCTCCCATCAGTTCAGGCTCACATATCTATCTAGCCATTATCTCTCCTTGACTATTTAATATGCATTCTGACCTTCAAACATCCAAAACCAAGCTCTTGGTTTTATTCCTCCCAAACTCCACACATCTCTGTTTTTCCTCTTCTTTCCCGTCTCAGGTCTCAGTAACACCACTCACCCTAAAACTCAGGAAAGAAAATTTTGAGTTATTTTCTGTTGTCCCTAAACCATCATCAGATCTCATCAGCCAGCACAGACCAATCCATCAGTAAATTTTGTGGTAATCATTTTCAAAAGAAATCCAGAATCCACCAGTTTCTCATTAATTCTACTGCTCCCACCATTGTTCAAGCCAGCATCTATTCTCACTGGATCTATTCCAATAATCCCTTAACTACTCTTTCTGCTCCTGCCTTTGTTCAAGTCTCATATTTTTATTCTCAATAAAAAAGAATTCCCCATCTGTTTAAAATGCTTTGATTTGTTTAATGATTTTTTTGGTACTGGGGATTGAACCCAGGGATTTGTGAATGCTAGGCAAGTTCTCTACTGAGCTGCATACCCCACCCTCAAATGATATTTATAAAAGTTTTGAATAAAATTTAGCGACCCCATGTCTCATAATTACTCATAAGCACATAATCTCTCATACACAAATGTGTGTTTATGAATGTATACATATGTGTGTGGGGTTATTATTCAAATACAAAGAAAAAATAAACAATCACATGAGTGTATATGTGTACACACACACAAATATGGTTTATCAATTGCAAATACAAGATGGGGAGGTGGGCTATAATTATTAGCACACAATGACCAAATGACTTCCCCAGTATTTCTCCCACATAGTTATCAAGGCTCCCCTGTGATGATACATTCATGTGACAGCCACATTTATCGTAAGGTGATTCCTCAAAGAATTAAAGCAAGACTTAAAAACTTAAATAAAAGATGCTAGATCTCTAGATCTAAGCATCTCTAGATCTGATGTTTAGAATTTCCACCATAGAGACTTTGAGTGTCTGTGACATGTACTCAGTTTTGCTATGTATGGGACTTGAAATGCATGTGACAAGAACCACTACTCAATGAGGCCATAGTATTAGTGAAAGTATCTGAAATTGTATTATTTATTCACAAAGAAAATTCTTGCAAACTTCATTTTTTATGTAAATTGTAAAATGACATGGAAATGAAAGCCCAGTACAAGAGTGGTTCTAGGAGTGAAAAGTATTTGATAAGGCCCAAAACAACAATAATCCTAAGCCAAAAAATAATAGCACCATGAATAAATTACATATTGTATTAGTAGTCACATATTTGGGTTTTTGAGAAGCCCTCAACATGTGTTTCTTCATGTCAAAATCTGTTACTGACCTGCTCATAAATAAGGACAGAGGATTTGAGGCACAAATTTTCAAGAATTAGATTCCTTTTTACCAATCACAAGAATTTGTGTATGAATGTTGAAATTACACAAATTTCTTTAGTATCAACTTCATTTTATTTGTAAAATAAATAGCTTATTTTTACAATTTTATTAATATTAAAAAGGTAATATCTTTAAAGGAAATAATATCAATAATGTTATTACATCATCTATCTATTCCCCTAATCCTTTGCAAAATTGCAATCTTTACTTGATCATACTGCATTTAAAATTTTATTTAATGAAATTTTAAAATATGTTCAGCTCTATAAAAAACTCTTACTTTATTACTCCAAATATCTTCCTAGATATCAATTAATAAGTCTGATTAACATTTTTCAAGATATTACTGAAAGAATAACAGAAAGATAAGTCAGAGAAAATCAGTAGTATGTTATGTAAGGAAAAAAACCCTAAAATCTGCATCAAAATTCAGAAGAGCTAATATTATATTTTGAAAGCCTCAGAAATGAGGACTTTGTTACAAAGTATTATTGAGAAAATTAATATTTTGAAAACTCCACTGAGGTCACAAAATGTCTGAAGTTTATATTGTTATAATTTTAGACAATGAGAGTAGTATCATATAATCCATTATAATACTTTGAAATTCACTTCCACATTGCACAGTTCCCAAAGATAGAACAGTGAATCTATTTACCTTAAAGTACCACAAAAATTTATTCAGGTATATCCAAGTCTAGGTTTTGAATTTAATAAATACAGTCTTTATAAGAAAAATAGCAAATTTCATTTTCACAAGTTTAGTTTTGCAAAAATAAAAAATTACTTTTGCACTTATATATCAGTTTGTTTCTTCTTTAATTTGAATGTCACCTGGAGTTATTCCAAAATAAATAGTAAGTGGATGCTAAGTACTAAAATAATCGTGGCTACCTAGTTTTCTAGGCAAATGTATAATGCTGTTTTCCAACAACAGAAGAGAGATAAACAGAAATGAAATTACAACCCCCTTGCAATATATGTCACTCAAATTCATTATTAATTTTGTGCTTTACCTGGTATGTAAGGGTGTAGTTAAGATTACAGCCCATTGGCTAATTTAAAATTCATAAAGTTTCCTGAGCTTCTGAGAGTAAAGGTGCTAAATAAATATTAAATAGCAATAATAATGATAATGATGAAATTATTATTCTAATCTTCATCTTGCACATGCTGTAAGTAATTCTCAGCCACTTTATCACTTGACTATATATGCACATGCACAGCCAGGCAGGTGTTCAGAGTATGGAATTCCCTTTGAAATCAATGGGAGTTCCACAATCAATTCAACTCAGCAGGGGTCTAATGTGTGTGCAGAAGAAGAAGAAATTGCACTAGCACACTGGAAAGAATCAAAGCATATAGAAAGAAAAACCCCATTCAATGGTTTCGAAGTGAAAAACAGGAGGCAAGGCTGCTGTTTGTAATTAAGAGAAATTAAATTCTGAACATTATTCTATATGAAAAAAAACAATCTTAAAAGGAAGGGAAAAAGCAAATACAACCACATACCTGATTATGTGAAAAATGAAAACTCTCCACTGTTTTAAATAATACTCAAATGTTCATTTAAGTTTCTTACAAATCTCTAAATCTTATTCTGGATTTGAAAATATCTCTTGTGCATAATATTTTAAAAATCTTCTTTGTGTCTGCTAAAATTGATTGCTGTGATAGCCCTGAAAAGATGGTAATACAATGTATTAAAAACAACAGCTTTCTGCATTACTGAGAACTACATCAGCACCTGTGGCCAAGGAAATCATAGAAATGGATGCCTTCAGAAAATATGTTATGAAGTATACTTCCTTATAATTAGAAGAGTAGAAACTGCAATAAGATCATATTTAATATGAAAACATGGTGCAAGATTCAGAAAAGGTATCCTTATGAGCTGGTATTTATATACATTAAAAGCTCTCTCTTCCCTAAATTTATCCCCAGACCTGTACTTAGCCCAGAGATGGAAACCATATTTATAGTAACAATCTTTTTCAGATTCTTTAAGATAAGAGGGCACAAACCAACACCTACAAATTTATAGTTTACTCAGCCAGCCTGTTACCATGGAAACAGATTGACCATTTACACAGAGCTAGCCCTTGTGAATTTAACCCTGCCTCTCTGCCTTGAAAACTGCTAACAATGTAATCTGATTACTTTGTCTAAGAATGTATTAGCATTCAAACAGCCAACCAACCAATCAAAAATGTATATTAAAAAGTTCTTGCTACATTAGTGTACAAAAAGGCTTTACAACATGTCTAACACAAAGTTGAACAAAATTCTTTCAACAGACTCTTCTTTTATTGGAGGATAAAGAAATGCTGTATCAAAAAGGCTGTTGATTATGTGCCATCTGCCCATATTGTTTCCTACTTATTGTACTCTACACTTTATTGTCCTTTGTATCCTCAGAAGTGTAAGCTCCAATTGTCAGACATATGTCTTTTATAATATTGATGGTCTATTTTATACTGCTATAACAGAATGCCTGAGACTGAGAAATTTATAATGAACAGATATTTATTTCTCATGGCTCTGGAGATTAGGAAGTCTAAGATGAGTGGCTGGCATGTGGTGAGACTTCTTGAAGTGTCATCCCATGGAGGAAGGCAGAATAACAAGAGAGGGAGAGAAATTGTTGATGATAGACCCCTCATGACCTAAATACTTCCTGAAGTTTCCGCCTCCCGACTCCTCTGCATTGGGGATCACGTTTCCAAAACCTATACTTTGGGAGACACATTTAAAACAGATCATTCTGAATCACCCCACAAAATTCATGTTCTTCATTTCATCATTAACTCAAAAGTCCAAAGCCTCATCTAAATCAAATATGAGTGATATTTAGGTACAGGTCATCCTAAGGCAACTCCCTCCAGTTGTAAGCCTGTGAAGTTAAAGGAATTACCTACTTCAACAATACAATGATGGGCCAGGCACAGGATAAACATTCCCATTCCAAAAAGCAGCAAAGGAATGAAGAAAAGAGAAACAGGTCCAAAGCAAGTGTAAACCTCAGTGGGCAAGCGACCTTAAATGTTGAAGTTGAAGAATAATCTTCCTTGACTCCACATCCCAACTTCTGGACATATTAGGATGGAGATTTTACCCCCAAGATCTCAGGCAGTTCTGCTCCTATGGCTTTGTTTTGACTAAACTCCTGCAGCAGTTCTCTCCAACTGAAGTCTCATGCCTGTAGTTCTGCCATGCTGACATTGCACACTGGGAGGTCTACAGTTCTGAGTTCACTAGCAGCCTGAGCCCACAGTTCTGATGGGCATTGCCCTGGTGGTGATTCTCTTCAGTGGCTTTTACCCTGCAAGAAGTTTCCTTTAAAGTCTAGATGGAGGTTGCCTGTCTGCACAGCTTGCACACTCTTCAGATCTATAAAGTCAGTACCATGTGGACACCGCTCAAGTTTATCACCCACATCCTCTGGAGTAAAAGCACAAGCATCACTTGGCCTATATGAGCCATAGCTTAGGTCATCAAGCCGCACTTGGAACTTGAGGAACAGCATCTTGAGGCAGCCCTGGGCAATGATTTCCATGATGCCTTTCTCAAGCTCTGAGAAGAGCCTTGAAAATCTCCAAAATACAGCTGGAGTCATTCTCCCACTGTCTTGATAAATTCCACCAGGTCATCTTCTATCCATGCTAATCCCTTTAGCAGAGGTCCCTTAGCTACACTTATGTATGATTTTATTCTTTACACAGCCAGTCTATGGGATATTCTGAATTTTTACATTTTGCTTCCATTTTGAATTCCAAATCTGTTTCTCTCTTCTCTCATTTTACTGTATGCAGCTTAAAAAGAAAATCATGCAGCTTCTTTAGTATTTCGCTCAGAATTTCATCTGGTAGAAAGTTTTAATAAGACTCCTATGAATATTCAAGTACAATATTTTTGTACGGCTGTCACTCTTTCATCCTGATTTCTGTAAATCCCTTGGGCATGGGCACAATTTAGCCAAATTCCATGTCACTTGTAAGAATGATGACCTTTATTCCAGTTTCCAGTAAGATATTCCTCATTTCTGTCTGAAACATCATGAAGAGTGGTCTTTACTGTCCATGTTTCTCTCAACATTGTCATCACGACCACTTAAGTAATCTCCAAGTAGTTCCATTCTTTCACTACAGTTCATCTCTTCTTCTAAACCTTCACCAGAGTTGCCCTAAGTGTGTTATTTATAGCAATACAGTCATTTTCTAGCGTGTTTCTCCATACTTTTTCAACCTCTGCCCATTACCTAATTCCAAAGCCATTTTTGTACTTTTAAGCATTCATTACACCAAGACCTCTTTTCTTCACTGAGAATTTTCTTAGTACGTATTATGTTCCTCTATCAGAATATCTGAGACCAGACAATTTATTTTCAACCAAAAATTTATTTCTCACAGTTCTGGAAGTTAGGAAGTCCAAGATTGAAAGACCAGCATTTAAAGAGGGCTTTCTTGCTGCATTATCATGGTACAAGATGGGATGGCAAAGGAGGATGAAAGAGAAAGCAACAGAGTACCAAACTCTTTATAAGTTAATACACTCCAACAATAATTCATTAACTCATTACTTAACATCATTCATCAAATAGCTATCTAAAGCTATTAATGAATCCAGGTGTTCATATATGGAGGGCAGAGCCTTCCTGATGTCTTAAAAGTCTTCTTTCAACTGCTAAGCTGGGGATTAAGTTTTAACACATGAACTTTGCAAGACACGTTTTAACAGTAATGCTTACTTCATATAATTTTCCATTTCCAAGTAAATATATAATGAACAGTAACTATTCTATTAGTCAGCTTTCTGTTACTCTACCATATACTTGAGACAATCAACTTAAATCGAGGAAAGTTTTATTTTGAATCAGTTTTGGAAATTTAGTTCATGATCAGTTGGCCCATTGTTTTGGGGCCTGTGGTGGCATATCATGGGCAGAGCGAATGGTAGAGCATAGCAGTGTACTTCCTGATGAGTAGGAATTTGATAGCAAGAAAGAAAAGGTGACCAGAATCCCATAATCCCCTCTGAGGGCACATCCCAATGACCTGAAACTTCTTCCTAGGCCCCACCTATCAAAGTTCTTTCACCTTTCAGGAACCACATAAGCTGGGGACCAATCTTTAACATTTGGGCCTTTAGGGCTCATCTCATTCCTAATTATAGCAACTATTAATAGGTCTTTGTTGAGATGAGAGAACATCATGAGTCTTTGGTCTTAAATTGTAGAAATTACCTATTTTTATGTGATATTATTATCATAAATAATCATAATCATTACTTTTACTGCTTTGGTATATCTTACAGCTTAAAACAAAATATCACATATATCACTGATATATCCCTGAAAGAAAGATCTATTCCATGCCATTTAAACAGAGGGAGCTGAAACCAAGATAATTCAAGTATCTTATTCCAAGTAAATTCCAAGTATTTAAATAAATAAATAAATGAAATATAAGTAAGGTTATTTTGTGTCAGAGTTAGGATTCAAAGTTTAATCTTTTGACTACAAATATGATTCTTCAGTCTATACTTAAAACTATTTAATTTCCAGGTAATATCCCAAGACTAACTAAAATTTTCTAATTAACCATACAAAAAAATCAAAGATTCTCTGTACATCTTTCATCATATTCGTGTGTTCCTTTTCCATGTATCCTTGGTGACTATAAAATTTTTATGGCATAGGATATGTAATCAAGCATCAAATATTAAGGAATTTTAGTAACAAGTACCATAAAACCAAGAATTCTTCCCTTTTGTTGTTATGAATCTTCTATTGGAATAAAATGTATGAATTGGAAATTTCTGTCCATGCTAATGAAGGTAAAGTTAACATATTGGAAAAATTAATTCATTAGAATTTCTATAATAACATATAAGTTAAGCAATTTTATTTTTAATGTTTTAAAACCTGAAAACCATACAAAGTAAATGAAGAATAATATACTTATTTTTAGTTTTTATTTTAGAAGATTAAAACTATATCTTCAATAGAATTACATTTTGTTTGTATTTTGCTGTTTTTAGTGAAGATGGAATTCAGAAAAGAATTTATAGAGGCATTTAAATAAATACAATAAAACTTCTTTAGTATATAAATTTCTCTATGCAATGAATCAACATTTTTTATCTTGACATAGTACTTACAAAATGTATCACATTTTGCATTTCTCATCCATTTATGTGCTATTACTGAAAGGTAGAGTCCATAAGTTATTCAGTTTGTATATACAATCTCAGCTTGGGCATGGTGCTTATTTGACATTCAATGAATAAATTTCTGAACAATATAACTTGATAATAAATCATAGTTTTTAGTCAAGGCCAAAGATGTTCAAGAGATAGGAACTACCTTGAAATCTGCAGTATATGGCATATTTATATCATGTATGTAAATATCTAATTAGTGTGAAGATAGACATCTTCTTTGACATAACTTAAAATGAATGAATTTTTATTGGAATAACACTGCTCAGACACTTTTTTGTTATAAAGAAAAACATTCATGAACTATGAAGAATTTCAGAAACCTTATGGCCTAACATTGCAAGTTTCTACTCTGATTTATATTGAGCTAGTGGTAAACTGATCCCACATGTGAAATGAGTCAAAGTCTTTCAAAACATTAAGAGCATTAAAGGAAGGGGAAACTTTACTGACTAGTTCATGTTGCTACACAAGATTTAATCTTTCACACTGGGAAAAATTTATTTCCTCCAAGAGAGTCACTTGTCAAGACTCACTATATTATCAGATATACAAGTTAAACCTAAACCTAGAAATACTTTTTAAGAATTCAGTTTTCTAGGAACTGCAATGTATGCTTACTTTCATTTCCAGGCCCTCTTTACACAGGCATGTGTGTGTATATGTATATATACATATGTGTGATATAAGATACATATATATTAGATATAAGATACATATATTAGTATGATATATATATATATATATATATATATATATATATAACCTGAACAAATAGTAAAAATTTTAAAAGTCTTTGAAAGTATCAATTATGTTGCAGAGTGATCATGTTGAGACAAATTAATATTGAGATATAATTTGCATGTAAGGAAAAAATTCTAAATAGAATATATTTGACTTTCTGTAAGAGAGATCAGACTCAAAGTCTTTTTTGCCCATTTCCCTTTTAGCAAATTCAAAAAATCAATAAAAATAAACAATCTTTAATGTAATTATGCAATAGGTGATATCAGCAAATAAATGTGTGATTATCTACCAAATGGAAAGGAATGTGGTAAAAATCAAGTAAAACACCAGTGACAACAATTACAGCTGAAGAAATCTGACAAGGTGCATTATTCTCACACACTATGGCCTCTAACAGCTTCCACAGTCCTCAAAAATTCCCAAAACACTTCTTTCCCCCTGACATGGTGCAAAAGGGATTGACGGGCCAATGACAAAATCAGGGAAGATTCAAACTAGTCTACAGAAAAATTGGAGAATAAGAAGATAGTACTCAAACATGCTGGTTTTCTCATTTTCTATTACAGCCTTCAACCAACAGAAATAGCAAGGAGATGAGGAGGGGAGAGAAGCCCCAGTCACCACACAGCTATTGACCAGAGTCAACTCAGCAGGGATGACTAAGCATGAAAACAATAGCCCAAACTGTCCCATAAACTTAAGAGAAATCTCTGCCTGAGAGGTTCTTCCTCTAAGTTTTCTTGATTTTTTTTATTATTTGTGTCATTTAAATCTCTGCACAATTATAATCTGCTCATAGCTGTCTTCCCTGACCAACATATTCAAAACAATACCCCTCACAAACAAAAACACATTTTCTCATCCTTTTATCCCCATAATTGCTTTTTTTTAATCTGCTGCTATTAATTATCCCTAAAACCATGTTTGCCATCTTTTCTACTAGAATGTAAACTCCAATAAGGAATTCTTTCCATATTTTTACTGATACATACTTAGCATGTAGAATACTGCTAGATTTATTTTGCATTCCATATATATTTAACAAGAATAAATAAATGACAAAACATTTGAAAAATGTTAAAGATAAATATCAAATTCATTACAGCAGTTGTTTCTAGAGAAAGATGAGAGAAGGAAGAAAGAAAAGAAGGAAGGAAGGAAGGAAGGAAGGAGGGAGGAAAAGTAACAAAGAGAAATTAAGAAGAAAGAAAGAAGGAAAGAATTAGAAAGAAAGACAAAAACACAGTGAGACAGAGACAGTCGATGTTCTCACAGGCTGTGAATGAGTTCTAGCTTCCTTTATGGGGACAGGTCAAAGAGGATTATAACTTTGAGCAAATAATTTATTTTCTCTGAAATTGGAAGCTAAAAATGAGAAAATCTTAAAAAGTATTCATTCTAAATGGGAAGCACACAAGCATTTGTAAGAGTATATATGCTGTTTGGGAATTATAAAAAATTTAAAGTGTAAAGCCCAGTAAATTTAAGTCAAGAATATGAAAAATGGATATTTTAAGGAATACCTGAGATATTAATAAAGAAAATTCATGTAAATAATAAAAACAACTGCAATAAACAAATAATAAAAAGGGACAGTATCATTTAAACGAAAATGCAACATAAAAAACTTTCAGTAACAATTTATATAATATCTATTATAACATAATGCATAATACCTAATTATTATGTAATACACAACAATATTATACTATTACACAGAATAATACATATAATATATGTATTACAAATGGGAGGAACCAAATTTGAGGACTGATACTTCCTCATATCAAAATTTACTACAAAGCTACCATAATCAATATAGAGTAATACTGGTATAAGGCTAGATATCAGATCTCTGCAACAGAGTTCAGAGCCAGAAGTAAATTAGTATATTTAGGCCCAATTGATTTTAGACAAGGATGACAAGGCAGTAAAATAGGGACAAGTTTTTTTTAATTTTTTTTTCCAATAAATGGTGGATATTCAAATAAAACTGAATATCCAAATGTGAAGAATGAACTTGTACCCCTCTCTCTTTCTGTACACAAAAATTCATTAAAATGGACCATAGGCATGAATCTAAGAACCAAAATAAGAAAATATTTAGAAAAAAAATCCTTATAAATTGGATTGAGAAAAGTCTTCTAAGATACTTCAAAAGTTCATGACACACACATACGAAACAATGAAATGACCTTTATCAAAATAAAATGAATTATGACACCAGCAAGAAAGTGAACTGAGAACTCAGACTGGGAAAAAAAACATTTTTAAATGATAGAACTGGTAAAGGATTGTGTCAAGAATATATAAATAAATCTTAAATCTCAATAATAAAAGACAATGCCATTCAAAAGTAGGGAAAACTTTTGAATAAACATCTCTCTGATAAAAATACACAAATGGTCAGTAACCACAGGAAAGATGCCCAACATCATTTCTCAGTAGAAAAATGCAAATCAAAGCTAAACTTTGGTAACATTTCACTCACACTTAAACAGCTACAATTAAAATGGCACACAATGACAAGTGATGACAGAAATGGAGAGAAAAACAGCCCTTACAGATTGCTCCTGGGAACGTAGAGTAGTACAGGCACTTTGTAAAACAGTGTAGAAGTTCCATGTATCTTCAACAAATTATTGCCATATTGCCCAGAAATTCCATTGCCGGATATGCTGCCAAGAAAAATCAAAACAACCATACAAAAACTTGTATATGAATGTTCATAGTAGCCTTATTAAAAATATAAAAATGGAGAAACATCCAAATATCTATTGATTTATAAATTATGAATAAAATATGATCTCTTCTTAGAACAGAATATTATTTGGTAAAATAGAAAATGAAGTGATAATGTATATACTATGAGGTAGATGAACCTTGGAAACCTTATACTACATGAAAGGAACCAGATACAAAAGATCAGAAATTAAATGATTTTATTTTTTAAAAATGTGCAGGGATAGATAAACCTAGGGAGACAGAAAATTAGATTAGTGCTTGCCTTAGAGTGTGAGTAATGGTGGAAATAAATGGAGAGCAATTATAAGGGATATCAAGTTTATTTAGGGGGGAGGACAAAAATGCTTTAAAATTACATTGTGGTAATAGTTTACAACCCTGTGGATATACTAAAACACCACAATTATATACTTCACATGAGTGAACTTAAGTGGGTGAGTTCTATGGTATCTCAATTATGCTTTATGAAAGTTGTTGCAAAAAACTATAAATGGGTCCAACCCATCTCTTTGTTGGAAAGAAAAAAATGGATGTTAGACTGGATCAAGAAACAAAATACATTTATTTTATAGTATTTAAAGGCTGCATCTGAAAGAAAATTACTCAGAAATTTTGCAAATAACAGATGTGTAACTACACATTAAAAATACACAAACAAAACACAGTTCATGATATCAATACCATATAAAGATGTACTGAAAGGAGGAAGCATTATGAAAACAAGGAGTTTTTTCTTATATATGAATTGTTTCAAGTGTGTGTCTTCATGTAGTAGAGAAGGATACACAGCTATGTGCCCTCTCCCACCCCGATTTTTGCTAATATTAATTTTATGCTATATTTGCTTCAGATATTCCTTCCTTCCTTCCTTCCTTCCTTCCTTCCTTCCTCCCTCCCTCATTGTCTTGCATAAATACCATGTGTCCTCCCTAGCCTATTTCTTTGCCTACCTTGTTTACCTTTCTTGTTACCTTCGCCCTAGAAAAAAAACTTGGGAACAAGATCATATTGCAAGAGTTTTCGTGGTCACATTATTCATAAAAGGAAAAAAAAAATCACCAAAATCCTCAATGTCTCCCATCATGAGAAAATGTAATTCAATAAGTTACAGAAGTAAAAAATTACTGAATTAAGGCTGTATCTATTATTTTAAAATATAGATTTAAAGTAAGTAAAAAACATTTAGGATATTGACTATGAAATACCCAAATCTGCAAAGTAATATTTCATAATATTTGCAGATCCATAAATATATGATAAAGGATAAAACAAGTTAAAGATTAATGAAAATAAAGTCACAGAATATCATTTGTTATGAAGAAGTTTTAAATTTTAATATAGTCATTTCACCCATTAGTTCCTCTATGGTTTGTGGGTTTTGTTTGTTTGGTTTTGGTCTTCTTGAAATTATGCTTGTCAACCACTAGATCATAAATATGAGAGAGAATACTTTTTTCTAAAATGTTTCTGAAGTTTTTCTCTTTAAAAAGATTATAATATTTTAAACCTCTTAGAATTGATCTTTATACATGGCATAATTAGAATCTGAATTTATTTTTTATAAGGTTAGTAATTTGTCCCAGAATAATTTATTGCCTCCTTTCTCTTCTGATGTGCAATATACCACATCTGTCACATATACTCACAGACTATTTTGTTATAATGAGCTATTTTTGTTTATCTGCAACCATTACTACTCTGTGTTGATTATACTAGGTTTATAGTGAACTTATATGATAAGGCAAGTTCCTCCAACTTAATCTGCTAATATTTTGTACATTTTTACAAACACTGCTCAGTTGCATTTGCTAACATTTTCTTTAATATACTTACACTTACATTCGTAACAGATATGGATCTCATTAGGCATGGAATATTGAATGCTTACCACATGGTATACATTGTTAGAGGGCTTAGAATATACTGTTTGACACCAAATTTCTTTGTTTTCATAGAAACTAGATATTAATTTCCCTCTTTGAACAGCCACCACACATACTTCAAAGTCCTAAAGTTTTTATCAGAATATTATAGAAAATTGTTTCATCTAGGAAAATTGTTCTTTTTGTCTTCTTTAACATGGTATTAAATGTGCTTCAAAATTTATCTCAGGCTAACATTGGTTGGAAGTCTCTTGTATGTTTTTTAATGATTTTACTTCTTTTTTTGAATTTTATTTTTAATTGACATGCAATAATTATATTCATTTGTAGGGTAAAGTTTTGTAATTTAATATGTGTATTCAAGTATAGCGATCAAATTGGGTTAATTAGCATTTCTATCTCTTCAAATATTTTAATTAACATTTCTATCTCTTCAAATATTTTCATTTCTATACATTAGGAACCCTGAAGCTCTTCTAGATCTTTTGAAATGTACAATTAGGCTGTGAAATACAGTTGCCCTATTCTGCTAGAAAACATCAGAACTTCTTTCTCCCCACAAATGTACCCTTATATACCTACAGTCACTGTCACCTCTTCCCTTCTCCCCTCCAATCACCTCATTTTACTCTCTACTTCTATGTGATCAGCTCATTTAGGTCCCACAATGCAGCTGGAATTGGTAGTATTTGTCATAACAATATTACATGTCTTCTCTCATTTATCCAGCTGTTTTTCTCTCTCTTAATTGTCACTCTCCTTTGTCTAGCTCTTTTACAAGTGACTCTAGCTGGCCTTATCATTCAAGAATTTGAGTTGATGTCTAATGTTTTGAAGGAATGTGCAGATGCCTTGATTCCCATTAGGTCTCTTGTTTCAGAGCCCAAATTCTTTGTCTTGAGATGCTTGGGAGATCTAATCCACAAAGTACATGTTCTGGGGTTGACAAACAAGAGTTGTATTACTGAGACAAGGAGAATATTTATTATTTTTTGAAGTTTTGTATTAAACAAAACAAATATACTTTTATGTTAATGAAATACCCTGAAAATAAAACACTAGTTACGTAGACTAGATGAGTCTCATAAAGCTTAGAAAATAGTATTTTTCAAGTCTGATTTAGAATTAATGATACTGGCTATAAATGTCATATATTTTGACTTCACATAAAAATTCAAATGAATGAGACATATTGAAATGAAAAGCACATCTATAGGAAAAATATTATACTAATGTTCCTAGCATGCCATGACCCATACAGTCAACTTTTAGCAAATTATATTGGAACAAGATTTAATCACAAACTTCACTGATCTGGATCAACACTTCATTTCAATCCTTAGCACAATTCTGTTTATGTTATTTCAACCTAACAAGTTCAGAATAGAGTCACCAACATGCGATTCTTTTTTATAGACCGGTTATACATGAGGACTGCTTTTTTCTCTTTCACGTTATTCTCACACAGTAGAGTGTGGTATTTGTTCAGAGCTATTATCAGTACTGATAATTAAACTTTGTGGTGAGTGGACTGATTCCTGACTTCTACACTAGTCAGTCAGTTCCATGAGTGCAAAGTATGTATCTGCTTTTATTCACCTTCGGGTCCCGAGGTATTGCACAGTGCCTGGCTCACAGTGAGAACTCAGTATCAAATAATATAAAGAATTCTCAGTGGTATACTTTAAAGCAATTTTTCTGGGGGAAAATGTGACTGTAGTTGAACACTTTACCTCTTTGTCACCTCCCAGCACAGTTAACTAAAATGAACTCCAAAATACAGCACAAACATCATGAAGACATTTATAAGGGAAAATTCCACCCCCAATCTCTTTACAAAATGATAAAACAACCAAGAAATGTTGGGGGAAATGCATTTCTTTATCTGGTTACCCTAACAATTAATCTAATTCCCAGAAGCTTGTTTGAGTAAGCCTCTAAAATGGTTGAACCTCTCAGTCATTTTGATGTGATATATTTTTCAGCCCCAAAAGGAGCCTTCAACAGAAATTCTGAATCACTGCTGTCTCTTGACTAAAATTGGTGACATTTATTCAGAAATAAATTAAACATCTTTCTTTCTTCCCTCCCAATCCTGTTCATCCTCCTCTTCATGGCTCAATTAAAAACTTCTTCCTTCTTCCAGTCATTCAAACTGACATCCAAAAATATTCTTCTTCATGCCCCACATGTAGTTAGTTACCAAGTGCTGTCAGTCACACGTTTTCAAAGTCCCTTTCAAACACCAACTCATTCATATTCCCACTACACTAGTTCATGCCATCATCTCTCCTCACCTAGGGTACTGAACAGCTCCCATTCTAGCTACTTGTTCTTCATTCTAGTTTTAGAAAAATGTTAAAAATTCAAAACCCTGGATTCTATAATTTACTATGCTATCAATGGATATAAGCTTCTGCTATTATGTATTAAATAAGTGCATTGGGTGCTCTCAAAATTCTCCCAAACTCATATTACTTTCTCCAATTTAATCCTTTCACATTTCCTCCAAGTCCATTCTCAAAACAGATCAAAGGTCGATGTCTCACAAAAATCATTCCACAGCAACTCAAAAAATGTCCAAATTATGTAGGATGGAATTCAACATTACCCAGTGAGGGAACACAACCTACTTTTTCCATTGTTTTCTTCCTATTTTTACTTCTAAGCACTCATATTTCAGAAATCTCTAATTTGTGGGTTTGCAAATTTCCTTGTACTACCCTAGTTCTGAAGGTAGGAAATTTCTCAAGGCAGTATCTTACTCATCTTTAAAGAGCTGTGGCAGTCACCATCTCTTTCAGGATTCCTGATTCCTGGCTGTACATCAATACTTCTCGTCCTTTGTATGCATTGAGATTTATTTGAATTATTCAGTTTATTTCTATTTTGTTTAGTCTTTATTTTATATATTGTACCAAAAAAACTATTTCACAAGAGATAAGATCTAATATATTATCTATTTCCTGCAAAACTTGCTATTTAACAATAAAAATAATAATCACTTGAAAAATACTTGTCAAAATAGATATTGCAACTTCTAGTTAATTTCCCCTCTTCTTCTTTGTCTTGACTTTTCCCCATTCACTATTACGTTGAATCTTAAATTTTAAAAGAATTTTAAAAGTAAAGGCCATATTTCAAAATGAAGGATAGTAGTGCAACTTCTCTATACACTGTCCATTCAAAATAGGTACAAAAATCCAACTACTTAAGTTACTGATGACTTCTCACAAACGGAACTATGCATACAACTATCAATCACATCAAGAATTAGAATATCTTCAGCATACCATAATTATACCAACTCTGAGGAGTGCCCCCCCCGTCTTTATGTACCCCTTTAATAGAGTTTAAAAAATCTTGTCTGTTAAATTTTATACAAATGTACTCAATGTTTATGTACATTATACACAATATTTAATCTGTCCTTTTATTCAAAATCATATTGCAAGATTGTTTCACATTATGATGAATAGCAGTAGTTCAGTAATTTTTATACCTATAAATATATATAATTATATATATGTATATTTAAACCACAATCTACTTAATTAATCAACACTAGAGTCATTTCCAGTCGGGGATATTAGCAATACCGATATGTAAATTTTTTCAAGTGTGTGTATATATGTATGCATGTCTGTGTGTATACACACACACAGATATAGTTACATATTATATACACATGTACATATGTATATTTACATATGTAGGTATATTTATACATATACATATATACATAAATATTTTTGTGTTTAAACATATATATCTACATACGTCTATACAAATGTATATATACATATACAAATGCATAGATAGATAGAGATAGGGACATGTACATATACAGGTACATTCATTTCTCTCAAAATGACCTAGAAGTCGAATATTTGTGATAAGGTAGGTTGATTCTCGACTTCAGTAAATACTGTCAGATAGCTTTCCAAAGTCATTATAGCAATTTACACTCTGTTTTAATCAGCTTTTTTGTTGCTATAACCAAAAATCCTGACAAGAATAACATAGATAAGGAAAAATTTATTTAGAACTCATGATTTCAGAGGTATCAGATGGCTAACTCCATAGTTATGGGCTCAAGGTGGGACAGAATATCATGGAGGAAGGTACTACTTGAAGAAAGCAGCTCAGAACATGGCAATCAGGAAATAGAGCTCTCTCACAGGGACAGAATACAAACCCCAAACCTAGGTGACCCACCTCTTCCATCTACTTGCCCCCTGCACAGTTAATCCGTATCAGTGAACTAATGCACTGATCAGGTAAAAGCACTCAGACCCAATAATTGCACTTCTACACTTTCTTGCATTGTCTCACACATGAGCTTTTGGGGAACACCTCATATCTAAACCATAATACACTCCCACCAGCAGTAAACGAGACTTTTACTTGCTTTACATGCTTGCAAACCTCTGTAGTGTGCATCTTTTAAGCTTTAATCATTCTGTATAATAAAAAATGCTATTATATATGCTTATCGGCAATGTACCATTCTTTCATCTAAAATTACTATGGGCATCATATTGATTTTGGGAGATTCCTGATATATTTCTGACACACATTTATTGTTAGTTATAAGTGGTAAAAACTTCCTCTTACTCATGGGTTAACAAAAATTATTTTTCATGTAATTCAGTTTGCCAGTCTTTTCCTTGTGGGCAATACTTTTAGTAACCTCCTTAAGAAATCTTTGCCTATTCCCAATATAATGAAGATATTCACCTATCATTAGATTTTGTTATTTTACATGTTATATTTAGATATACAGTACATCTGAAATAACTTTGGGGTATGAAAGTCAGGATTCATTTCTTTTCTAAGAAGATAAGTGACCTAACATTATGTCTCTACAAAAACAAGCACAATAATTTTTCTACTTATAATTTGCTGTATTACCTTAGTTCATTTCCAGATTCTCTCTTTTGTTTCATTAGTTAAAATGGCCAATACCATAAAATTCTTACTACTGTAGCTTTACAAAATATTTTTTATCTTGCTCATATTCAAGTTTTCTTTCTTTTCTTTTCTTTTTTTTTTTTTTTTTTTTTGTGTGTGTGTGTGACTGGGGATTGAACCCAGGCGTACTTAACCACTGAGCCACATCACCAGCCAATTTTGTATTTTCTTTTGAGACAGGATCTCACTGAGCTGCTTAGGTCTTCACTAATTTGCTAAGGCTGGCTTTAAACTTGTGATCCTCCTGCCTCAGTGTTCAGAGTTGCTGAGATTACATGCATGTGCCACCACACCACCCAAATTTTCTTGATCATACTTAGTCCAGGAATTCTTGCTCCATATAAAATTTTAAAATGGCTTTCAATTTTCACTCCACATGCACAAAACATAATCCTACATTGATTGATATTGCTTTGCCTAGAGCTCTATCAAGGATAATGGACATCTTTACAATATTGTATCTCTATACAACTAAATACCACAATTAAATCTCCAGACTAAAGGTAGTGTGATAAGTTAGCAGAGCAAAAAGAAACAACAAGGAAGGATGAATTTGAGATAAGAACAAAAATAAATAAACAGTGTTGAGACCAAAAAGTTATTATCAAAAGATGTTGTCTTCTGTGTATGGCCCATATGTCATCTGATATAATCTCTGCTTAGCTAATTTAGCTAATTCTGCAAGGAAGTGGTTCTTCATTATCATAAAGAGATAAGCTAACTAGAATAAAGCATAAATCCAGAGATGAAAAACTATTCAAGGGCAACAAAAAAATAAGTACATGAACAGTGTAACAATGAATTTAATAGGATACTTATTTGAAGGACAAAACACATAAAGTGGTCACATATTGAAATGTGTTAGGGATTTTGAGAGAATTTGTTTCAAGGTAGGTAACTGGTTGGTTAACAAGATAATTTAAAATGGAGTAAATAAGTAATATATATATTTTTATACATTGATAATATAAATGATAATTGTTCTCCATCTTCTCAAACAAAATGGAAGACATTCAACATCTAAATCAGCTAAAATTTAAAAGATTTAATGCAACAAGGATTTTATGCATATAACCTTTTCTCACTCACTATTAATATTTTTCTGCTTTTTTCCCTCACGTAAATCTTTCCAATTGGAACAATTGTGATAAAAGTTAGAAATTAATGATATCTGTAATAGCTCCATTCATACTGAAGCATATGGCATAATTAAAATGTATCTCAACCCCAAACTCTAAGGAGCAAATTGTCTCATTAAGGAAATGGTCTAAGTAGTCCAAGAAGAGAACAAAAAATTCCATCAGAATACGAATAAGTATAAAATAAATATTACTGAGGATCTACTTTCTCCTAATGAAGTAGCTGCTTTTTGATATCCTCCATATATCAAGGAAGATGACTTCTTGGTTTCAATAGATAATCAGTCAGAATATTTTGCAGATATTCCTATGTTAGAGGGAGTAATATTTATCAAATTGATAAAGCTAAGTGGTCCATAATTGAGAGGAAAGCTACATTTTTTCACCTATACACACACATATATATATACTTTTTAAGCAAACATATTGCAAAAATAAATAAAAATAAGTATGGTAATACAACACAGGAATCTACATTATTCTTTATTAGAAGGGTGCTTTTAAAAAATTCTTATGAGACTCCTAAAAATTGTGATAAAATTTCCATATGGGTACTGGAGGAAAGAAAAAAAATATCCCCCAATCTGAATCTGAATACTTACTCAATGCAAATAAATCTAGTATTTTTCAGACTTTTTGTTTGATTAACTGCTTTATCAGAAAATGGATTTATGTTGAAGTTTTGTTAAATATTACAAGATGCACAATATAGATGTCATGCACATATTTAGTAGTACCTAGGTATAAAAGTTCTAATGCAAAAATAGTTTGATGGGGCATGTACACACATACATAAAAGTATCTTCTTATAAAATGCAAACTATACATAAATACAAAATAAAATAGAGGTATGCATACAAACTTAAGACAAACATACACATTAAAAAGAAGTAGTTAAGGCCAGATGCATTGGCACACACCTGTAATCCCAGCAATTTGGGAGCCTGAGACAGGAGGACTGAGAGTTCAAAGCCAGCCTCAGCAATGGCAAGGCACTAAGCAACTCAGTGAGACCCTATCTCTAAATAAAATACAAAATAGGGCTGGGGATGTGGTTCAGTGGTTGAGTGCCCCTGAGTTCAATCCCAGGTATACCGCCCCCACCCCCTGCAAAAAAAGAAATAGTTAAGTAACAGGATAATAATTCATATTCATTCTCTCTATACCAGATGTATGCCCCAGGAAGGAAAGGAAGGGACTGAGTCTTATTTTAGAATGTAAAAATTGTACACTATTTGTAAGAGTAGGAAGAGCATAGTTCCAACTCTAACTAAAAATAAAGGTAAAAGTAAAAATAAATAAAACAAACAAACAGCAAATTCATGATTTCTTTTGAAGCCCATTGGAAAACTAAGGTTCAGGGAAATGAACTAATCCAAAACTCACAGGAATGACCAGAAACTTGAGGAAGACAAGAGTCATGAGAACCTTTCTATGTGAAGAAGATGCAGTTAGGCACTGATAATGGTGCAGTGCAGCTGGAAGAATTGACAAACTGGTGAAGGTCAAGTGTGTGCTAACAGAGACTGTAACAAAGCCAGGCAAGTCCAAGGACCCCTGCATACTCATACCCCAGAACCACCCTTGGCACTCACTTGAGAGAAGAGAGGGATGGCTAAGGAAGTGAATATTGTGACACAGGTCTGGGGACAGAAACAGCAGCTGGTGTGGCAGTGGGTTTGGAGAGGGCACAGCGGGTGCCACTTGCCTGGATCCTTTTCTCCTATGTCCACTATGCCAAAGACCTCTCAATCTATAGTCAGTAAGGACAGTCAAAAACAGTCATCTTTAAGGCACTGATGAAAATTCACTGCCACTGAGAACAGGGCAATAGGATGGGGAAAAAGAGAAAAGCATAAAGCCTGCCCCAGATGGGGAGTTTCTACAGACAATGCCCAGAACTCCACCCAGGGAAGAGTAGAGCATCCAGAAGGTTGTGCCTGCCTAGATATAAGGCTTAATCTGAACAACAAAGAATACTCCCACCTACCACCTGCAGCACCAAGCTGGCAAGCCTTGAGCAAGACTTAGTGATGGAAATTTGTGGTAGAGGAACAGCAGAGGAAGCAGTCATGCAAAGCTTTCCTCTTGAGGTATACAATGAAAAGAAAAAAATAATAACATTAAAGGTCAAACACACATTGCTCCAGCTTAATCACAAGGTCTTTCTATACCAGTCTCTTCTAGAGGCTAAATAGTAAGAGAAAATTCATGCAAGAGAAGTCAAAAGTAACAAGAAATCTTAACTAAAATAACTACGATTAATATGTTAAGGATGTACAAATATAACAGAAAGAAGACTATAACATGTAAGACTACATAGAACATTTCAGCCAAGAGATATAACTTTAAGAAGATAAAACTGAAATTTTAGAAATGAGACCACAATGACAGAGATAATGCCTCAACCTAACAGTATACACTAAACACCACTGAGGAAAAAAAATATAGAAATTGAACACAGACTAAAAGAAGTTACTCCAACTAAAAACAGAAGTAAAAAAAATGAAGAAAAAAGCCAGAAATAAGAATCCAGGAGCCGAATAACAATATCAGATGATCCTTCATACATGTAATTGGAAACCCAGATGAAGAGAAGTAGAATGAGCAGAAGTACTGGAGGGAAAAAAATGGCCTAGAACTTTCAAAATTCAATAATTGACACTAACACCCAGAAATTCAAAGATCAGCAACTGGAAAAATTTCAAAAATACCTACAAGCATTGGCTTATCATATTCAAGCTTCCATTAAATGAAAATCAAAATCTTGAAGGCCATAAAAGAGGAAAAAAAAAAAAACAGAAACAACATATACCGGGGGGGGGATAAGAATCATACCAGATTTCTCATCAGAAGACATATAAGCCCTGATGAAACTGGAGTGACATCTAAAGTGCTGGAAGGAGTTCTGCCAAGCCAGACAACAATACCCATTAAAAAGATCTTTCCAAATTAAAGAAACATAGAAAACGCAAAACTTGGTCAGAACAAGAGAACTAAATGAGTAAATTTATTAGTAGAAAATCTACTCACACAATTGTTCAGTTCATAAAAGCACTTTTGTTTCATTTCATCTCTATTTCCCCATTTTCAAACTTCCATCCTCTCACTAGCCACCTGTTTAGTTTTCCTTTATGATGAAAATCTCTTGGCCTCACTTTCTTAGCTATAGGCTTTCTGTTCTATTTCATACTTTCTTGAAAGGTTTATTGTTTGTGTTCATGACATCATACACCCTTAACTATTTTCTCAGGGATATGTATGAAATGCTTTATTGATATAATATTTGATTAATAAATAAACACCTATGAATTTTTCTTATCAGCAATTATCGAGCAAAAGTTAATATCCTAGGGCTCTATCTCTTCTTTGCACAGCTGGAGGGCAGTTAAGAAAACATTTTGACAGGGTATTGAACAATAGGGCATTAAGGAGAGAACTTTTAAAGTTCATTCGAGAAATGTTTATACTTAACCTGAAAATCCTATTTCACAATTATAAGAATGGTTCTGAAGAAATACATATAATTTTTGTTAAAATTAGGTACTATGATGAATGTGAAAAATTCAATTTCTAATGATTTTATGTATATAGATAGATATAGATATATAAAGAGAGAGAGAAAATTGATTGTTTTCTGAAAAAAAATGGATATTTTTCCTCGCTCAACTCACTGGTTCATCTCATCAGTGTACATAATAGCTACTACAGATCCCTCAGTACCTTATTGATTGTCCTAAACACTCTTTGGATCCTGTCTCTAGGATGCTTCCTCTCATTTCATATTCTCCTGACCCTTCATGAGCCTCATTTTGTAATTTTGTACCCAACATATGCACAAAAGCTGATCTCCTTTCCTCAACATTCACACACCAATGCAGGCCAATTTGTATCTTACCACCATCCTCCAGTGAAAATATCTTGCTCAAGGCATCGAGCACTTTGATGACACAGAATTGTGTGTGCCATGTTACAACCTTTAATATATTAGACCACCAAAGAACGCTGAAAAGAATTTGCTATTCTTATATTAGTTTGCATATTATCACAGGTTCCTGACTTTTAGTTTTCTGGCCATATCTTCTTTGTCAGATTGACTGTCAATTCTTTTTATCACTGACTTCTACATACTGGATTCCTTAGGTGTAGATTCTGGGTCCTTTTATGATTCCTATCCACTGTCTACTCAGAGGATGATTTCATCCAATGTATTACTAAAATGTTAAATACCACCTTTCTCTCAATAACTGTGGCTTATGACTTGAGCTAGTCTTGAGCTAGTCTTTTCTGCATCCACATTTAGATTATCCCTTTGACCTCTTCACTGACATCACACAGTCACAGAGGCTAGTAAAAATCAATAATACTTCATGGTGAAAACTGTTAATCATGTGTCCCTACCTGAATATCAATACCTCACTCAGTTTTTCTAATTTTAATAAAAAATTTCCAAGCCAGAAATTTTCAGTCTTCCATGAATTTCCTTTTCCTTTTACCTACACCACACTTAATCTATTGTTAGGTCCTGGTGATTTAACTCTCAAATATGGCTTCAGTTGCTTCATCGTTATCGACATCCTAGTTTAAATCACTCAAACTTCTAATTGACCTTTGAGTAAAGACCAAAATCTGTGTTACCGCTTCTAGTAAACACTTTCCCAGGATCAGTTCCTGTTCCTCTCAGAAATTTCACTTCATTCTAAAAACACTGGTAACTTTTCAGCCGCTCAACTCACCAACTATGTTCTCTTCTCTGGTTTTTTGCACTCACTTTTTCTTTACTAAGATATAATTCTTCTATGTATTCCCTCCAGCTAAGTTCTACCTATTTCCTGGCTGCAGAAAAATATCACTAAATATAATTTATTCAAAATAATATCCTTATTCCCAAGTCTAGATCCCAATTAGATCATCCAATCGGTCTCTTAAAATTTTCTTATTTTTAAAATCTTAATAAATTTGTAATATATACTAATGTATCTATTTTTGTATATTATTTTTCCCAACAGGCAAGCAAAAGAATGTTTAAGAAAAGGCAACAAAAATTTCCAAGAGATGAAGAAAATAGAATAAGATTAGAGTTTTCATTTGGAATGATAACCATTGAGAGAAATGGAAGGCAATAAAATTGGGACTGGCAGGAAAAAATGAACAAAGATTTCTATGCAAAATTCAACTAGAGTGTGTTGATTTGTCTCTACACCACCATATGCCCAAATAGTTCATTTAAAGAATCAAAACTACTCTCAAAAACAACAAAAAAAATGATTTAAAAAGTAACTTCAAGGGTAATTTAGGAATATTTTGACTTACTAGCATCAAAATGTTCTGTCCTTTTCACAAGACTCCAAATGCCTCCTTTGGAGACAAGATATAGGATTAAATCAATACAAAAATAACAGTGTTCTTGTCCTCTTTGCTAATAGTAGTAAAATTCTAGCAGAACATTGTTCTTTTTGCTTTCATGTATTTACTGCATATTTTAGTTACCTGATATTTAGAGCTCATGTTGTAATAAAAAATACAATACTCCTGATTTGCACAATATGAGTAGACTAAAACTTAAAAACAATCTAAAAATTATACTGTGTGTTATGATATTTGTTTCCTTGAAATAAATACAGAGAAACAAAAGAGAAAAAAATAAATATTCTATTGAACCACAAATAACTAATGCATTTTAAATACAAAAGCATGACATAGAATGACCAAAAGACATTTAGGTCCTGCTATGATGAATCAAGTTGTTTTAATATGCATATATGTTAGGAAAAAATCCCCAGTGTCTTCAATGTTAGATGCTAAATAATTATATGTTCTTTTAAATAGATAAGAAATTGTTATGAGGAAGAAATGGCTTATAGAAATCTATTCCATTTTTTAATGTATATATAGCATGTCCTATAAAATTCATCTAGGCTTTAGCTAAACTTTCTTCGACCAATTTTAATAGCTTTTATGGATTTAGAATTTTGATTTTCAGAAACACAAAGTCATGAGTAAAACAAGAATTAGGTAAGAAATTAAGATATAAACATAAAAGAAGAAAAACATTCTGCCATCAGTCTAATTTCAAAAGTCTTAGATTATGATTAAAATCAATGTTTTGATATTCTTGCAAGACCAAATATTGTGGTTCAATGATATGTTATATAACTTCATAAGAATTAATGCAAAAGTAAAGATGATTGCAGAACAGAAATGTCAGATTGACACACAGATGCCATATATCAATAAGAACATTTAGGATTAAGGAGGTAATTCTCACAGAATGACCAATTTAATATTTTGGCTAAACAAAATTTCAGAGGTCTTCACCAACTGTATAAACTATCAAATTATGAAAAGTTAACAAATTAACTTGGATAGATACCTAAAATCCAAAAGAGTGTCATTGTTTTGTCCTGTTTCCCACAGTTACCTATAGTTGAAGTGATATTTTTTTTTATAATTTTTTTATTGTTGGTTGTTCGAAACATTACAAATTTCTTGATATATCATATTTCACACTTTGATTCAAGTGGGTTATGAACTCCCATTTTTACCCCATATACAGATTGCAGAATCACATCAGTTACACATCCATTGATTTACATATTGCCATACTAGTGTCTGTTGTGTTCTGTTGCCTTTCCTATCCTCTACTATCCTGCCTCCCCCCCTCCCCTCCCCTCTTCTCTCTCTACCCCCTCTACTGTCATTCATTTGTCCCCCTTGTATTATTTTTCCCTTTCCCCTCACTTCCTCTTGTATGTACTTTTGTATAACCCTGAGGGTCTCCTTCCATTTCCATGCAATTTCCCTTCTCTCTCCCTTTCCCTCCCACCTCTCATCCTTATTTAATGTTAATCTTCTTCTCCTGCTCTTCATCCCTACTCTGTTCTTAGTTACTCTCCTTATATCAAAGAAGACATTTGGTATTTGTTTTTTAGGGATTGGCTAGCTTCACTTAGCATAATCTGCTCTAATGCCATCCATTTCCCTGCAAATTCTATGATTTTGTCATTTTTTAATGCAGAGTAATACTCCATTGTGTATAAATGCCACATTTTTTTTATCCATTCGTCTATTGAAGGGCATCTAGGTTGGTTCCACAGTCTTGCTATTGTGAATTGTGCTGCTATGAACATCGATGTAGCAGTGAAGTGATATTTTTATGGAGAGTTTGAAATGCCTTTGTCCTCTATTGACAGAAAGCACCTCTGCCTTACTAGATGGGTGCTCAGAAAATCAACATCAGCAAAATCGTAATTGTGCCTGAATTCTTTCAAACCACTGCTGTGGCTAACATTCCCCTATATACCTATTTGAGAATAAGTGAGTGATTTAAAAACCACAGAGAAGGAATTGCATATTTCAAAATAATTATTTACCATTCTTGATTTTATATTTGAAATTTAGAAGTTGAAGTACCATTCATATTACTACCCTGTAAATTCTTCCAGGAAAAAGTACTTACTTCAGGGCTGGGGTTGTGGCTCAGCAGTAGAGCGCTCGCCTTGCATGTGCAGGACCCTGGGTTTGATCCTCAGAACCAACATAAAAATAAATAAGTGAAATAAAGGTATTGTGTCCAACTACAACTAAAAAATAAATTTTAAAAAATAATTACTTCAATAATTATTCATATGTACCTTCATGTAAATATAAATCAATTAATTGGCTTTTTAATAAGTAGTAAGGAAAAAATAAAAATTACATATTTATAGGGACAGTTTATAAAAGAGGGGTCTCTAAAGGGTTAGAAGGTATTGAAGTTAAAGTTTAGCCATTTCACAACTTTTGACTGAATCCATAGTCAAATATTCAGCAAAAAAAGCCAGAGGGGCCAAAATTTCAATTCTGCATTTAATGTTTTATCTTTTGTTTTTATTTGCAGTGGGTTTGGTTGAGAGACATTTTCATGATAGACCAGAAAGTCTGCCTGTTCTCTTCAGGTAGCTGAGAGATCAAAGAAACTTCAAAGCAGAGAGGAAAAAAAATGAAGGGGCTGTTGAGAATCTCACAGCAACATTAGAATAGGAGGTACTGTTTCCAAGGATGTATGGCACCTAAGGCCATCCTGTGCAGAGCCAAGATTAAGAATTCGTCACAATTCAAGATTCAATTTTCAAGGAACTGAGATTGAAAAAGACCTGTGACTTCACATTCTGCAATGTGATCAGTTATTTCCAGCAACATGGCCAGTGCTCAGAAACTAATCAAATCAAAGTAGGTATAAAAACGGAGTTCAATAAGTTAACACAAAGTCCCACAGTTTTCTTTCTTCTTTTTTACCCCTATGGATTGCTAAAATAGTCATTGGAGAATTTTTACATCATAAAATTCATCTGCTTTATCCCTAAACTACAAATTTAGATCATTTCTATTCAAAAATGTGTTGAATACACCAGGAGCTCCAGCGTCACTTGGAGCTTGTTAGAAATACAGGATGCTGGGTTCCTCTCCAGACCTCCTAATATGAAAGGTGAGTTTTGATATTAAGGTGCATTAGATTTGTATAAAAAATTGAGATCTAGTGACCTAGAAATATGCTACTTTCACAAGTCTATGAGCGCTTGCCTTGGAGAACACAGGTCCAGGTTTGAGCACAGTGCACAGAAAGAATTGAACATTATTTTCATAACAAGTCTAATGAGTCTTCAGAATTGTATTTCTGTTGGTTTACAATCCAGGGGAAAGGATCAAAAGAAATCCCACATTCTTCTAGGGTGAGTGTAAATGATAACTCTCCTTTCTTTGTTGTTTCTCTTTGCTAAAACTTAAACCCTCAAATCCAATCCAACCTTACCAACATATAAAATATTTTCTGATTTTATATAACATTATAAAAGGTATAGCTAATGTCACTGATATTTAGAATATTCAGATACATATGAACTGGAATTTTGAATATGAGACATCTTAATTTAAATATGTGCAGCCAGCTTGTATCCCACATTAAATCCACCCACAACACAAATTAAACATAACCAAAGCTAAAAGTAAACAAAGAAAACTTTTCTTTATAAGAAAAATTCCATTTTCATCCATAGTCTTGTTCTTAAAAAAAAAATGGCACTCCCATCCTCCCACTCAGAATAATTAAGTCACTTGTTATTCTTTATGTCATCCCCATCTAATCTGTAAATTCTGATACTGAAAACTCAGTCCTTATCCCTAATGCCAATCCCATAATGAGGACAAGGTTGTGAGAAAAAGGGAAAAGTTCTGCTTTGCTACCAAAGGAGAAAGGCAACAAACCCAGGCCACAGAGACTGTGTTCTAACTGCTAGAAGAAACAGAGGGTTTCCAAAAGGGGCCATTCCAAAACTGTTTTCCAAGCATCTTAACAGTAGATGTAACAAATGTTTAACTTATATCTGAAAGAACTGTTGTTTCAGTTTCCAGATCTGGGGTTTCTTTACTCTCACGGATGGTGAGGACAGGGCAAATATTCAGTTTAGGACAATTTAAGACTGCTAAATCTTACTTTCCACAATTGGGGAAGGGAAGACAGAGAAAACGTTTTATATCCAAAGCATAAAGTGGACTGCTATTAATACAAGGCACGGCTGTTACATGGAAGGCACCCCTGTTACAGCTCTCCTTAAAAACTGGACATCAAGCTCCTTCTTCTCATTTTCACCCTTCCATACCTACTTCAGATCCAAATCACATCTCATCTGAACCATGGTGATAGCCTTCTACCTGGATCTTTAGACCTTTAATCTCTAACGTCTCTCAACTCAACTTGACGTTAGTAAACATTGTTAAACCAAAACGTAAGTTAGATCTTACTTTCTGCATCCTCGAATTGCTTTTAGCATACTCCATTATTTACAGAATAAAGTATCAACTCCTTACATGACATTAAGTCTCTTCACTACTACATGGTAGGACACCTCTCTTGTGATAGCTTCCATGTACAGTTTTCCAGTCACTTTAACCTTCTCGACATTTTTCAATTTTCAAATATGCTTTTCCCTCCCATGCCTCTGTAAGTTTATTCTGTTCCTTCACACTGGACTTTCCTCTCATCCTTTACATAATCTGTTCATTAATGGTTGTCCATTCTTCATGGCAAAATTTCATGAAGATATTTTAGCCTTTATTTATTTTATTTTTCCTTATTTTTTCTTTACCTATTATCTCCCAATTTAAGTTAAAGATAATTATAGTTTGGTGATCTCATCCAGTTAAAGGTAAGGTCCTTAAGGATTTCTAGATTAATCTCAAAAGCTAAATAATACCTAACATGATCATGCCAATTTAAAAACATTTGTTGAATTGAGTGTTCCCTTTGCTATAATGGAGAGAAAATTTAAAGCTTTTAATGAGACAAAATATATTAGAAAAATCATTGTATACATACTATGATTAGGGCTTTAAAAATGGTATTAGAGACAAATTTTTGGTCTTATTTTGTGAACTGAACCTGACACAAGTTACATTTTTGTTTGTTTGTTTATCTTCTGTTGCATGAGGACAGTTAATATCTTTCCCATATAACTGAATACAAGATATTTGGAAGGGATATTTAAAATATCCAAATATGGTAGGTCACAGTGGACCACACTTGTAATCTCAGCAACTCAGAAGGCTGAGGAAAGAAGATCACAAGTTCAAGGCTAGGCTAGACAATCTAGCAAGACCCTGTCTCAAAAAATCAAAATAGGCTGGAAATGTAGCTCAGTGGTAGAGCACCCATGGATTCAAACCCCAGTATTGAAAAAAAAATATTCCAAGTATGATTTCTTTGGAAAAATAATATTGACATATTTTATTTAGAGATTTTCAGATACATTATAATTTATTTTCCTGATACTCATAAGCTCAGTAACTATATATCAGCATTAATAGGCAATTACTATTAGAATTTGTTTTCTAATATATTCCACACTCCTGTTTAGTGCTTGTCATAAACATGTTATGTAAATGAAAAACTGAAGATTAGAGGACATTTTATCATATTTGGATAATTGAATCAGGAAGAATAAAATAAAACTTGAAAATCTAAGTTAACATACTCATAAAATAATGTAGGTGTGCACGTGTGTCTGTGTGTGTGTGTGTGTGTGTGTGTAAAACTAAAGGAAAATGACAGAATCAAAGGAAGAAAGGTTTATATTGGTCTTCCTTCTGATATGCTTATATATTGCTTACTTGTATGAATTCACAACAGGAAACTGATTCCTACTTGAGAAAGATACATTCTCCTAGCCTTAGGGGATAAGAGCATTAATTTGGAGATCCCACAGATAGTATGTGATTCCTTAATTCTTCAACAATTATGTTAGTAATAGTGCCAGTACAAATTCACAAAGAATAGCCATGAAGGTCAAACAGTCCTCAACAACTCTCCATGAATTTATCCACATTAAGTAAAAATTTGTGAACAACAACAAAAAAATTAAAAGTAATCATAGTTTCTGTTAAGTCTTTCAAATATAAGGCTAAATCAAGGTGCCAAGTAAGTCAATCAAGACATCTTTTTCTTGTTTTTATTGTTTCCCTTTAGTTTGCTTTCTTGCATGTATTAATATAGAATTATGGGGCTGCTTTTCTGATGCCATAAAGGGTGATAGCATTTTTCTTTTCCATAAATAAAACAAAAGGAAGTTGAATGGGATAGGTTATAAATTCACACTGCATCATACTTGTATATAAGGAATCTTCTGATTCTTATATACCTACTTTCTATTTAATTGGTATGCATTACATCCTACCAATAATAAATAATGGAAGAAGAGAGGTACCATAGTTCACATGGGCTCATGCTTAGTGCTTCAAGTAACACCCCATTTTAACCTATATTAAGTGAGAGTTAGTGAAGTTAACTATTGTTCAAGATTAAAGAATTGCCCAGGGCAGCAAATGGCCCAGCTAGATGTCAGACCTCAAAGTTGTGTTCATCACTGTGGGTTTTACACATATTTTCATTTTTTTGATTACTCTATTGCCTAAAGAAACATAGATAATTGTCTATAAATAATGAAAATATTGCCTCTCTTTTATAAGATTTCTACTTGTTAATTTGTTCTAAATGAACTGGCCAGCTAATCATGGACTGAGAGTCTGAGATATATATTGCATATGATTTTATTGGGTCTAGTCTGCTCTTTTGAGACAGAGCTGATTGTTACATGCAATCAAATTTCACATGGAGATAGTTAAATGAATTTCCATTTAGATCTGTTAATATGAAGGATCTGATTAATAGATTTCTTAGTATTGATCCTTTCTTGCATTCATGTAGCAAACCCCATTGCCCTGATGGATTAAGTCTTTTAAACACAGCTGGATATAATTTGCTGATAATTTACTTAGTATTTCTGCATCTGCATTCATAATTGAGATTGATATTTTCTTTTTATACTTTCTTTGTTAGGTTTTGTCAAAGCATTGCTGGGTAGCTTTTCTTCTTCCTCTATGTCCTGGAAACATTTAAATAGCCTGAAAATTACCTACTCCTTGGAGATTTTTGAAAAAATGGTCTTATAAAGAACCTGGATTTCCTTTCCTGGGGATAAGACAATATTCAAATTTACTTAAGCATTCTCAGTTTTTCTATAATGACTCTGGTCAACGTTAATAATTGCTTAATGATTCATTTATTTCACAAAAACCTTGAAATTAATATGCTTTTTACAAAATACATTTATTTTCATATTTTTTACATATACTTTCTGCCTTTTGTGACTGCCTAAAATATTTTCAATATCTTTCCCACAGTGTAATAGTCTCCACAAATGAATCTTGCCTTCCAAAACCTAACAAGTAAATTCATACAACAACTGCATTTCTTTGCATCTGTATCACCATGCTTGATATGGATATTAGATATTAGATTTGAGCTCCACCAAAGTGCCAATAGGATTCATGTGTTTAAAAATTATAGCCCCGCTTGTGTTTAGAGGCATAATAACCCTGGGCAAAAACAGAAACCTCTTGTCAATACAGAAATCAGAAGGAGAGAAGAAGAAGTACAGCATAAAGATCAGGAGCCAGCAGTAGCTGCAAGTAGCTTCTACCACATTGAGATGAAGCAACTGACTTCCTTAGGACAACTCTATGTTTGGTTGCATTGTTGTAACCCTCCTCAAGATCCTATTAGAAAAGCATTTCCTTGATAAATCCCTTTATACCTAAACAAGCTGAGGATCTTACGCTTCATGCAAGTGATAACCTTACCTATATACCCTCCCATTTTTAACTTGTTTATTTAGATATTTTCATTTCTAAAATTTACATTTTTTCATGTCACATTTAATTGCATATATTAGCTTCAAAGAAGCAATACATGGAATAATAATATAGCATATTGTTATGGTAGGCCCTTGAAGATATATACATCCTATTCTCTGTAACATAAAAATGTTAAAGAATATGATAAAAGGAACTTAAGTTTATGAATAGAATTAATATTCCTTATCAATTGACTTTAAAATAGAGAAATGATACTGGATTATCTGGATAAATGCAATGTAATCAGAAAGGTTATTATAGAAGCCCAGAGAGGGAGAACAGTATCAGAGAAATATGAGACAGAGTTAGCTGCCTTTTGCTAGTTGTAAAGATAGAGGTAGGTGGGCAATGTGCTGAGGAATGCATCTGTGGCTAGAAGACTGAAGAGGCAGGAAGTGAACAGGTCCTGAGGGTCCTGAAAAAATTATGTACACTTATTTAAGAAATTTCATTGCTCTAAGATCTTGAGTCCTCATTTATAAAACAATACAACAGTAACTCTCTGGGGCACAGTTCTGAGGGACAATGACCATGATCTATGATATGTAGATGGAAAATATCTCACAAATAATATTGATTGAAAAAAATTACAAGATTTCTCCACTTATTTATTTTATAATCATGGTTTTCCTTGCACATCTTTCTCATTCTATTTCTCTAGCTTTAACATAATTTTATTTCTAAGTTGTTCTATTCTCAATTCTTATTATTATTATTTTCTAATCAGTGAAAACTGGGGATTCTCTTTTTTTGCTAGTTTGTAATCACTATGATTTATATTTCGACTCAAAACAACTTTGGGAAAGTTTTGTATTATTTTTAATTTACTAAAATAATGGTTTTAATTTGCTGTGATTATTGATGATGTTTGAATATTATAATCATGTTCAAAATATGCCTGGCATATATAAATATTTCATATTTATAGAATTTACTCGAGATATTGTTGAAGGGATACACAATCTTTTCCATTTTGTCAATAATTAAAATTTGCAGTATTTTATAATTCTGCAAAACTGTGTAAATTATTTCTGCTTATTCTGATAAAGACATTAAAAATGTCTACATGTTCATTTTTCCTCATACTCCTAAAAAGCTACTTCTGTATTTTCACTCTTGCTACTTAGCATATAAAACATGTTGTCTCATCACTTAAAAATAATCTCTTTTTCTATTTAAAATTCATTTTTTTCTTTTCCAGGATATTTAGTTAAACAACAATTTTACCTTAGATAAGCATTAATTTTTGTGCATTTGCTGTTTCACTGTTTGCCCATTAGGGTACATCTGTTGTTATTTTGTTTCATGCATATTTCTTATAAGTATCATATATTAAATCATATATTAAGATTTTGTATTTTCTTCTCAATATAGTATATAGATTATTTATATTTTAACATATTTTTTTGGTACCAGGGATTGAACTTAGGGGCATTCAACCACTGAGTCACATCACAGACTTAATTTGTATTTTATTTAGAGACAGAGTCCCACTGAGTTGTTTAGCACATTGCTTTTGCTGAGGCTGGTTTTGAACTTGTGATCCTCCTGCATCAGCCTCCTGAACTGCTGGGATTACAGATGTGCACCACTGCCCCTGGCCAGATTTTTTAAAATATTTCAACATATAATTTTGTCGTATATATGCACACACATGTATATACAAATATTCATCCTGCCATAATCATTTATTCCATATTAAAGTGTTATTAACTTTAGTATGACTTTTCTTTGAAGTTTTGAAAATATCATTTCATTTCTCTAATTAGAAGAGACCCCATGTATCAATGCGACCTAGACAAGCCTGAAGACCACATACACCAATATGATTTGGGGACTTATTCCCCCTCAAAAAATGGTGCATGAAGTCAAAATTATTAACTTTATTAATGAAATTCTGAGTGATTAATTTACCAGTGATATAATCTGCTCAGCAGGACAAACATCATGTTGATTAGTCAAGACTTGGACCAACTTTTCAGAGGAATCAGTCAGTCAATCTTTTGTACATTTGAATGCTTGCTTTGAGAAATTTTATTTGAATTAAAATTATCTCAAGTTTTCATAAACATAGTCCTGTTGCTACTGGCAGCTAAGGTGACAGAGAATTTGAAGCCAGAATACTTCTCTTCTAGATAATTTTTTTTCCTCTCCTTCTTTGATCTGTATCATAGAGAACTTTTTTTCTGAAATAGAAGTTCTTCTTTTAAAATGCTTTACATAGGGAGATGGTAAACTTTCCCCCGGAGGCTTTTTCATCTGTACATGTTGGTAATTCTTTTTTTTTCTCTCTCTCTCTCTCATGTTGAAGCACTTATAATTCCATCCTTGTGATTCCCTTTATTTTTGTCCCCTTTGCTACATAGGAAACGTGTCTTATATAGTGGAATCAATTTTCTCCTTTTGAAATTCTGTCCTTTAATTTCACTCTTGAAGCTTTTATTCAGACACTGGATATTTTATTTCCTTGGCCTACTTTATCTCATCCTTTTCCTTTTTTATCTTATCCTGTTCAAACTTGATAGTTTTTTGTATCAAGGAGGCCTAAGAGTTTTCTGAAGTAATTTTACCATTTTCCTAATAATAACTCATTTTCAGAAACATTGTCTTCTTCTGAGTCTTCCTTGTGACAGATCATTCCCTTTGATCTGCAGGGTTTTCCTCTGCTCATCATTAACTTTTGTAAGAATCTAAAGTTGGTGCTGACCCAAGAGTTCTGGTGTTAGTTTGTTTTAATGCTGTTTTATGCTTGGATGCTGATCTACACCTTGTTTTGAAGTCAGAGCTGTAGAGCAGATTGATGTGCAAAATTCCTAATCGATTTTCCAGGTTCTAGTAAATATTCTGCTTAGAGCAGGTTTTCTTCAGTTGTATGCCATGGAAAGATGTACAGTATGATGAATCATAAGGAAATCCTTAAGAAAATAAGATTTCCATAAAACAAATTATATTGAAACACATTAATGTAATTTAAAAATGAGATGCATATTATATATAAATATAAGTGCTTCAATATTAACCCATTAATCATTAAATATAAATATCTACTAAGAATTCTCAAAACTATCAGATATTCAAAGTATCACTGAGCATAAATGATATTTTAAGACAATTAAAGTCATTGAAATATAATGTAAAAATATTGACTTCTGTCAGAGAGAAGTGAAAGGTTATAATAATATAACTGTGGCTTACTTCCTACCTTCACACTGGTGGGGAATGTTATATTTAATTTGAGATTAAGGTAAACAATTTTTCATGTTCATAGGCATCTCTGAATTCAGGCCTTGGGTCAGGACAGATCTTACTTTGGGCTTAAGTGACAAAATCATATATGTTCTTGCCTAGCATTTTTAAAACTCTAATGAATTCTAGAAATAAATGTGAGACATAGAAATACAGTTTTCAAGATGGCTCTGGTTTTTCCCTTACCACCCCATGGCCTCCTTGCAGGGATTTGGGGCTCTAGAAGTTATATCAGGAAGATTGTACACTGTTTTATTCAAAAAGTCACACTTCAAAGCAGAGAGTTGCTCAATTTTTGTCCAAGAATAGTTAGAAGATAATGATAGGAAAACAGATTGATATTACTCATTAGATAATGAGTTGCTGCTGCTGATACTGTATTTCTTTATGTTTTATTTAGATTGTCTATCAAAGGTGTATTATCAGAAAACCCCACTGTCTGTTCTCTTATTCCTTTATCTGTATAACAATCTTGACATTTTTGAACTACATTTAGGACTGCTATCCATCTGTCATTTTAAACCAAACCACATCAAACTTTTAATTTTACACAAATGCCATATACACAACTAAAATATAATTTTTGAAGTATAGCTTAGCTTTCGAACACCATTCCAAAGCTGTACCTTACTTTTACTCCATAAGAAAAATCAAGAGCTGTCCTTGATTCACAGAATTCTAGAAATATCCTTGGTTGAAAGGGGTTTGATCTTATCATTTTGTTTTTCTTGGACCAAAATTAAATACTAAACATTAACAAACTGTCATTTTCTTTCAATAATAAGCACACACATAAACTCATAAATTAAAATATTTCACTTAAATAATTCCACACTTTTGGAAAAATCCAATATTTTGAATGAGTACATTCTTTTAGTAATGCATACTGGGTGAGTCGATGGAGAGATAGATAATCTATTTGTTTTTCTTATTTTTGTCCCTATGTCACTATTAAGCAAGCAGTTATTCTTGTGGGGAAAAGACCCCAAGCTATTAATGCATTTACAATTGTCACCTTAAAGTTTTGTGCATCCTAAACTGTTTCGAAGCCATCCAATAAAGCATTATTCTCAGTTTCTGCCTCATTAAGATGCCTCTCTAGGCTTGTTGATCTCTGGACCAGCTTTGTACAGAACCACAGAGAGAGCAAGACTGGTAACAAGTAACCATGGAAACCAAACTCCATACGTGTTTGCACAGAATGGAGGAGGCCATATCACTGTGGAATTTCATTTAAATGAAATTTTATGATTGTTTTATGAATTCTGTTTCTCTGGGAAAGCAAAGCATGACTCAAGTCAATAGGTTATCCATCAAATTCAGGAACTGTGCTCTCTATCAGGAAAATATGATGGAATTCCCTAAGACAATGTTTTGAAGATTTTTACAAAGGAGAAATAGGGCAGGCTAACCAATTAAAAACACTGTTTGTCAAGGAGCAATGAAAGGGCTCTTTACCAGGACAGCCATCCTAGAATGAAGGAACCTTTAAACTCTTTAGCAGATTGAATCATTACTATGTATTTAGTGCTCCTTTTCAAAAGGAACTGGTGACCAGGAAAACCCACTGAGAAAATCTTTGAGTATAGAATTTAGAAATAAAATAACATCTTTTTCTTTGTGTACATGATAAATATATAAAACTTTATCTGCTCAACTAAACCAAATAGACCACAGCTGAGTATAACTAAAAACAGTTTGGGTGGGCAAAATGTTTCCTCCAATTTTTTTTTTTTTTTTAGAATTATCAAAGGCAGCCAATGCCAAAACGGGCAGATATAGGAGTTAGATAATTTGTAGATTCTCAAATATCTCTGTATCTAAATCTTTTCAGTTAATTTTTTTTTAACCTTAGGAAGAAGAAAATGCAAAGGTGCTCTGTCTCTGAATTGTGACTCCTTTTGAATCTTTGGGGCACATTTAGCCTAACTATAAATAGTCCTCAAACACTTGATGTTTTGATTGTTGTGCTCAGAAGATGCTCTATAAAAATGCTTCTCAGTCTCCACACTGCAAAAATCTTAGGTTAAAAGTTTGAAATGTATTTTCAATCATAGAGTGACTACCAGAAGTGGAAATAAACAGGTTCACATAGGTCTCTATGAGACTGTGATGCCCCAACTATGACACCAGGAACCAGCCACGCCCAAGCCCTTCAACTTATATATCACCACAGAAATTCCCGTAGAAGTTGCTCAGACTGGTTTGGCTGTGAGATCTAGCTAATCTGGCACTCACTATTCCCTTTGATCCACCGTGGACATTCTGAAGGCCACACAGCAGTAACTCAAGCACCAGAGCTTCTTGTTTCTGAAAAATAATTGAGACTCATCCAACAATAAGTTTGAAACATTTGCTCTATATCTGACACTGTGCTGAAAGAATTTGGAAGAATAAAATCCCAATCCTTGAGGAACTTAAAATGTAGTTAATTTCCCCACCCCACCCCCAAACAAAAATGAAGACGACTGCATGTGAACTAAAGAAATCACCCAGTAGGAATTCAGAGCAGCATGAATAAGGGACAAAATCAGCACAGTATAGGAGAGACAGAAAACGCTCAATGAAGGAGGTAGGATTCAAAATATGTTTTCACGGAGAGAGAAGATTTCAAAAAGCAAATCATAGTTCTTTGAGTCCTCAAATTATCATACAGTTTTCAAAAAGTGGTTATTAAAGACTGATGTACTTAAACAGAATATAAATGAACAGCCTGTGATACTTTACAGATGATTTGGGAAACTTGGGATCTCATTGATAAAGAAGCAGATGTTAAGACAATTATTTCTGTGAAGTTGGATGTTTTTAAGATGCTTTCCTAACAGTTGAACACTTTAATATTTGGTGCCCAGATTTGTTTTCAAAAGCAAGACAATAAGAACAAGAATGTAAACATGCTGAAAAAACTGCAATTATACATTGCACTTTTTGCTAATGCTATTTTTACAAATCCTGAATTAGAAGGCTAGTTACATTTTTAATGCATCTTTTACTTTTAATATATCAAAGTGCAGAGCCATTAATTTAAACATTCTTTGTACCTTACATTTTTTTTTTTTTGAATAAATCAAAGAAGCCTAAACTAGAAACCACTGTCTTGGGGATAATAGCATGGTAGCAGGGGATTTCACAATTTTCACTTAATGAATTTCTGAATATTTTATCAATGTTGGCTAATTATTAAAAAGACTTTTGGAAATAAATCATTTCATTTAGTATACATATGTTTCCTGAAATATTCTGCAATAAAAAATAAATTAAAAATTAGTAATATATGTCACAGTGTGCTTTAAATTTAGCCAGCATTATTTTTTTTCATTCTTACAATTATTACACCTGTTTGTCTAAATAAACAGTTTTCATCATAAATGCATCAGCTACAGGAATCAACACAGTATTGGCTTCGGGGAAGAAGAACTGGTTCAATTGTTTCAATACCTCAGGATTTTTACATTATGGATTTAGATAAAAATATGGATTTAGATCTGAACGTAGATACAGATACAGATTGACGTGGGTTTCATCTGCAGGTTATATTTCTGAGTTCAGTTTCAAGCAATGTATTTCCCATATCTTTCCACTATTTTCTTTTTTTCCTCTTCTATCTTATACCATTGCAAGAACAGGTGGAAAAGCTCTGATGGGAAGCTTCCTGGCAGAAATAACATATCTCCTGCTCCTTACGTTCCCCCATAGTACTCTCTTAGAGTCCCAGATCTCCTTTGCTTTGGTTTAGGTGAGGAAGAACTTTAAATTTACTGTTTATTAATTCTAAATCCTCGTTTCTATCCATCACATACATTCCAATGGTGCTTTGTGTTCCTTCCTACTAAGAGTTGAAAGAGTAGCACAAAAACCACCAGCTAACCTGTGTGCTTTGAACTTTTTGTTAGGTACATATATAAATATATATGTACACATTTATACTGAGTCACTAAATAATGAATCCATTTTTAAATTAAATACTGCAGCTGATCCAGAAGTTTTTAAAAAATCATTTGAAGGTCTAAAATAACATTAGCCTCAGATATGCTGATGTATACTTCTCCCAATTGCAAAAGTTTCAAATGCTTGTGATTTTCAAATAGCTTCTTTTTGAAATGCTCCTATTCAGAATTTTGATACTCATTAACTAGCTGCCCTTGATGTTTAACTTAATCTGAATTCACTATCTATATCTATGTTGATTGATGACTCATCTCAATTTTGGGAGCACAAATTTTAATAACCACAAATTCCAAGATTGTGGTAATTTCTAAATAAAATAATCTGAAGGAAACACAAAAATATTTTCAAACATAATCTATTAACTATCAGTCAAGAAATTATTTTACTCAGGACAATAGCAGTAAGATAAGGAAAAAATAAAATCCTATTTACTATTCATGCATCTTTTTTGACAGTAGTAGGGGGAAACCTTTTTACAGAGAAGTTACAAAGAAAGAAAAGGCAAACAATTTTGTACAAGAAAAAAAGGAAATTATGTTAGTTATAAAAACTTTTAAAGTAAAACATTATTACTATTTTAGCCATGATAGCCTGCCTTGAGTACTGGATCTGCCTTCTGGCAAGAAACAATGTGGTGAGAAGGTGTGAAACAATTCTTCTCTGGGTGTTGGAAAAATGCAAGGTTGTTATTTCCCGAGAATAAAACAAAGGAACAAAACATTTAAATCACCCAATCTTTTTATAGACAGGCATTTACCAAGCTCAACACAAGGAGAGGGGCCCGAGCCAAGTTCATGATTTCTGAATTTTGAAGGTTCAACTTAACAATTTTTTAACTTGATTATGGTAGGAGAGCAATTCTCACATAGTAGAAATCATACTTTGAATTTCAAATTTTGATCTTCCCTTGGGCTAATGACATGCAGTGCATCCTCTCACCATGCTGGACAGTGGCCCTCATACAAACAACTATGTGTAGAACACAATTTACTGTGCTGCATGTGATGTTGGATAGGTTAGGTGTATTTTTCATTTATGCTATTTTCAAATTTAAGATGGAAGTATTGGGAACATGATTCACTTATAAGTTGAGGGGCATTTGTAGATCAGTTTTGCGGACTGTGGATAACATGATAGTAGTTCTGGGGGAATGAAGCGGCTGAACTTTAGCTACTTGTCCTGAGAAGTTTGAAATCAAGAGACACCTCAAACAAAAGCTGTGGCATGCTTGGTTTTCACTTCTCTGCCTCACAACAAGCTTGGTATGTTTATTATATAGGTGTAAACAACAAAAGGATTTATTGTGAGAAAGTTTTTTCAAAGTAAGCAGAACCAAGGTCATGAATATGAGCAGCCCAATTATGATTATCAGCTTGTACTCATAACTTTCTACCCTGGAGCAGCTGGAGTCTGAACCTCAAGGTCAAGAACTGGTTGTGGCTCAGTGGTAAGAGTGCTCTCCTAGCACACGTGAAGCGCTGGGTTCAATCCTCAGCACCACATTTAAAAAACAAAAAAGAATGAAATAAAGATATTGTGTCCAACTACAACGAAAAAAATAAATGTATGTATAAAATTTAAAAAGAAGAAGAAGAACTGAATAGCTCCGTGGCTGGCATAGAACCTCCTATTGAAGATGGTGTTGCCATAGCAACTGGGCATATCAAATTGAAGTCTTTGCATGGAGAGTTCCCAAGAGAGACATTGCCTCTATCATAGGACAGTTCAAGACCCACAATTCAGTTGCCGCTCCTGACATTCAATAGAGATTTAGCACAAACCTTAAGTATAATTTTAAACGTTTTAGTAGCTATATTTCAAAGAGAAAATAAAAATTTTAAATTAGCTACTTTTTTTTTTGGTACTGGGGATTGAACCCAGGAGCACTTTACCACTGAGCTACATCCCAAGTCATTTTTGAGACAGGGTCTCACTAAGTTGCTAAGGCTGGCCTTGAACTTGCTATTCTCCTGCCTCAGCCTCCTAAATCACTAGCATTATAAGTGTGCACCACAGAGCCTGCCACTAGTTAAAATTAGTTTTAATAATATATCTTATTTAACCCATTTTATCCAAAATATTATTATTCTGACATGTAATCAATGTAAAAATTATTGATGAAATGCTTTTGATGATATATGTTTCATACTCACTATGCTATAAGAATTATAGTTTACAGAATTCAGTAATTATGATGAAATGTAGTCTATCCAAAATATAAAGATTTATTATAGAAAAAGAAGTATTTATGGTGTGAGGGGGAAGGGAAGGGAAAAAAAAGAGAGATAAGTGTCACAGTAGTATGGGTAGAAAATAGGGATAGGAGGGGAGGGGACGGGAGGGGAGAGGGGAGAGGGAGGACAGCAGAATACAACTGACACTAGGATTACTGTATGTATACACATGGATGTATAACCAACATGATCCTGTAATCTGTACACGTGGAAAAATGACAATTCATACCCTATTTGAATCAAATGTATGATATGTCAAGATAATTGTATTGTCATGAACAACTAATAAGAAAAAAAAAAGAAAAAGTATTTATAGTGATTCAGCTTTTAAATTTAAATTTATAGAGATAAAATAAAAAATTAAGTTTTCTCATCTCTACCTCCCACGTTTAATTTCTCAAAAGTTTCATGTGATTAGTACTTGCTAAGCAGACAAATGATGAAACTTAGTTATTTTCAGTGATTAGTCACTTATTTTGCAGACATTTTTAAGAGAATAAATAAGCTAAGACAAATGATTATGAGTTGTTGTTGAACTTATAATCAATTCATTCTCTTGTCATTTTACTCACAAAAGCGACTTACAAAAACTTTGAGTCTAAAATCATATTTTCTTATTTAAAAGTATTTATCCTCCAAACACTTTGTTCTCTTACTCTTCCTGTATGAGTTGTTGAACTTCATGAAGACACTAGAACATTGACCATTTCATGTACTCTGAGTCACTGACCTCCTACTGACTCTGCTATATCTCTTTGGAAACAGACACTAGTCCATGATTTTCAAGTACTCTCCAGCCACGATTCATGAACACTTTGTTTTCTTGTCCTTCTCCTACACTAGGTCTGTAAATTACCATCAGGAGATCACTCCAAACATTTGCTTTCTCTGCTTTTATATAACAGACCATTAATTACTAAATGGAAAAAATCACACCACTGTCTTAAATAAGTATCCTTCGACCAAGTTTAAACAACACTCCCTTCTGTTTCATCCCACCCATCAACTTCAATAGCAGAGAGTTGCAAAGTCTCCAACTCTTCAACATGGTATTCCAAGTCTCCTTTCCATCCCCAACCCCATCCCCACCTTCATGTCTTCCTTGATAAGGAAAAGGTATCTTCATAAATTACAGCAAATGTAGGAACCAAGGAGCAAAAATTCCCTCAACTTCCTACCTCCGTTCACAAATGAATTTGTCTTTTTATACCCCCTTACCTCCTTTTCCATCCCAGCGAGAGGTACTTAAGTATCAATGAAACTCCAAACCTCCCAGACACCTCTTCCCCTCTAGTATCTATATCCCTTTCACTTGTTCCCCTTACCTTCAGTGTATAATCATTTCTCTGTGCTAAAAATAAAACACAAAACAAAGAATCTCTCAACATTTATTTCCCTCTATAGATTATGCTATCTTTCTTCTGCACAATTGGCCTTTAAAGAAAAAAAAAAAAAAGTCTCCCATATCATGTGCCTTTGTCTCGCTGTGATTCCTATGGGTTTCCCATCAGACTTCCATCCCTACTGCTTCACTAAATCTGCCCAATGAGGTCACAGAATATAGTCTGAAGTGTCAGATGCAAAAACTCTTCTAAGTACAATCTTCCCTAAGTATCCATGGGAGATGGACTCAAACACCCCCCTGCAGATCCCAAAATCAACAGGTGCTCAATTGCCTTATATAAAATGGCATCGTGTTGGCACACACTTTAAATCACTTCTAGTAACTTATAGTACCCCATACAATGTAAAGGACATTTAAATAGCTGTTATTCAGCATTGTTCGGGGAATAATGACAAGGAAAAAAGCCTGTACATGTTCAATGCAGACAAAATTATTTTCCTACATATTTTTTATCTGTGGTTGGGTAAATCCGAGATGAGGAACCACAGATTGGGAAAGCTACCTGTATTTATTTTACCTGACCTCTGTGAGCATCTGAACACTCTCTCTCCTTCCAGTGGCTTCATAAGAATATTCTCAAAGACTCTGGTCACTCTTTTTCAGGCTTTGTTATTAGAACTTTTTCTCTGATTTCAGGTTAAGAAGTTAACGATTTTAGTAATATATATTTCTGAATTATGTTCTCTTAATATTGTAATATGGAAAGTGAACTGGATGGCTTTCTTCTGAAATCATTCAGCCTGTTGACGTGATGAAAAGACAATTCACCAAGCCAGGTGAATATATTTGCTTTGCACAAAAGCTTATACTCTGGGAAATAAAGCCTCTATTCTTCAAATGTGTCCTTAGAGAAAGTTATGTAAAATCTTAATAGAGATATAATCAGACTCTTACCACACAATCACACCATAAAGAATACCAGTCATGGATATAATCATAGAAAATTGCCAGGCAATTGCAACATTAAAATGCATCAATCATAGATACAATCACACGAATGACTACAATCACTAGTAAAATTTAAAGCAATTACAACTTTTTAAGGAATTATTATGTGGGGAAATTATTTAAATAGCAATTCCATGTTTCCAACTTTTAAATAAATTTAACAGAATGTCTCTGATATATGAGCACCTCACCAATGGAAGGGCACTTTTGTAATAATCTCCAATTTCTATGTTCTGACCACTTAACTATCAATGCATCTGAATGTCAAATATCAATTTCAAAGAAAAGTCAGATCCCAAAATGTAACAAATAATGTGCATACTAATATGAAAATTGTATCAGCATCCTATATAAAAAATGGTTTGTGAATTCTACCAGGATACAGCCTCAAAAATCTAAGCCTCTAAGCCAATTAAATGCTATCATCAGCTTTTAAAAGTGACTACATGCCTATTACAGATATATGAAAGAATGGTAACACTGTGCTTGGAAAGCAAAAATGTGAATTAAGTGAAAAATTAAATGGCCAGAAGCTTACAAAGAAAAACATGCAAATCATCCTGTCTACCCACATTTGAGATGATGTTTCGCTTTCAATTTTTTCTTGCTTTTTTGCCTTTTATCTTCATTCCTTTTGACATAGGTCAATAACAAACTTGAATATGTTTAATTCAAACCTCCCTATATTTGAATAAAATGGAAATTCTGTTCTGTTGCAATTACTTAGTGCAAAATTGCCACAGGCACTTCTGAGCTAGTCGCTTGCACTTAGAGACCTTTGCCTTCCTTCCACTCCCAAACCCACTCCAGTGCTTTCACCATGCAACCATCCCAACATTCATTTATGCTTCCATTTTTCCTCATTCTGAATTCTTCAAGAGTACTGTACCTAAATGCCCTAACAATACTTACTTTTTCAAAACTGGAAAACGTTAGGAAGATACAAATATGAGTATCAGCTTAGAGACAGTAGACTTCACAGAATGTATAAGTGGGACAAAAGTTGTCAAAAATTCCGTTACTCACGAAGCCTGGAAAATAGGTTCTTATTTTAATGTGTACATATATTATTTGTTAAAGTTGAATATCTATAGAAATCTATAGAAAATTGAAAGAAATTCATCTTGATTCATCAAGAGATCTAGTATCTAAAGACCCTACTGATGAAGGAACATGCCCTAAAAATACCTGACTTGTTCCACCCAAGAAGAAAGGAGAGTTGTGGGTGAATATAGCAAAACAGAAATAGCTATAACAAAACTGCTGCATGTTACAAACTTAAGTCAACTGAAACAGAAGGTCAACAGGAAGAGAAATAAATAAACAGGAAGTTGTGGAAGGTTGTCAAACATAGAGGCAATTTAAGTCACTATAATTTGCTGGGTTCGGTGGTGCGCACCTATATTCCCAGCAGCTTCGGAGGCTGAGGTAGGAGGATCTCCAATTCAAAGACAGCCTCAGCAAAATTGAGGCACTAAGCAACTCAGTGAGACTGTGTCTCTAAAATAAATACAAAATAGGACTGTGGATGTGGCTCAGTGGTCAAGTGCCCCTGAGTCCAATTCCTGGTACTACTACTGCTACTACTAATAATAATTATTATTCATGGTACCAATCCAACTTTAAACAATAAGCTAAAAACGTGTTTTTTACTTTCTCATGTCTCCTGCTCCAACTGAAACCCTATTCCCAGAGCTCAAATTCAACCTATTACTCTTATTACTGATTGAGCTGCACTGGTTGCCAAGTAGGCTACTTGATTAACCTTGAGAAAGTACTACTAACAAAGTAAATAAGCATACAAGTAAGGTATAGCATGTAAGTAAATATGCAATTAGTTTTTAATGATCAGGTTTTCACTAAACTCTTGTTTTAAATTCAACACTATGAAAAAAATTCCTCTGTGATTCCATGCTTTTTATTTCAAAAGGAAATATATTAAAGACATAAACTGTTATTTTGAGATATTTTGTTTTGGAAAATTAAATATAAAACCTTACACACTGAAAGAAATGAGACATTAAAAAGACCTAAAGCTGGAAATTTGCAAACATAAAGAGATTGCAGGCTTTCAAATGAAAGAGGCAATTTTATTCTCCTTCACTTTTTCCTGAATACTGGTATTATCATTTATTTAACGACACTGAACATGCTTGTAAGTCTTTTAAATGTTAGTTTCCATGGGGAAATATAATAATGTGTCCAACCTTTAATGGAATTTTGTTTATATGCCAGGCACTTTACCAAATATTTTGCATATATTACTTCATTTAATCCTTAAAATTAAAGGTAAAATACCAAAATAAAATAAATATGAATAGAGAATTTATAGAAATAGACATAAGAAACAAACATATAATCTTTAAACATACACAAAGATATGTAATTTCACTTATGATTTTAAAAAGGAATATGAATCATATTTATTCTGATTCTATGTATCATTTACTAGATTAAAAAGAATTTAAAGTTTTAAAAGATGCTTGCTCTGAAGACTGTAGGAAGCAGGCATTCTATTATACTATAGGTCTGAAGGAAAGTAGATCTGATTCTGTGGGAAGAATTTGGCAGTATCTAATATAAGTTAATGTTGTGTTTACACTTTGACCTGATGATTCCACTTTTGGAGTTTACACTTAACATGGTTAAAAAAGAAAACTTAAAAACATGATTCATGTATATATATAGGAGATTGAACAAATAAAGAAAAAACTCCATTCATCATAAAATCAACTTCTTTGTAGCTTTAAAATATTAAGAAAATTTCTATGAACTTAAATGTAGTAATTTACAGAAAATTTTGTTAAATGAAAAAAAAAATAAGTTCAAGAAACTTAATACCCGTTTTTGGGCAAGAAAGAATAAGCATATGTATATTCATATGTATATGTGTGTATATATACACATATATTGAGATTATATATAAACTTAATTGTGAAAAATAAATATATAGGAAATAAAAACCTGAAGCCAATGAAATTGACTAGCTACATTCCTTGGAGAAATGCTGAGTCCAGGCCTAAGCCTGGGAAAGTTTTACTAGAAAGTCTCCCTGTGTCATAGAATAAGGTATTTATTTTTTAAATGGTGTTGACATGTTGAGAGGATCCAGGAGCCACCTTGAATGGACTCTAGCTGACCAAATTGGGGCATTTTGAACAATAATATGAATAAGAACCTTTTTTTAAAAAAACAGCTGAATGCAATGTCAATATTGCTATTAACCAATAATAATAAAGGGATAAAGGCAAATCTTTTCTATAAGAAATATCAACTAACAAAGCTGAGAAAAAAATTATGGAACTTTAATTTTATTATTTTGCATTATGATAGATAGTAACAAAATAATCAATACTTGCTAAAAATAGATGTGGATTAATGCTGAACAGAATATTCATATCCTCATTAAGACTCTAAGTAAATAAAGTAATATGTTCTTTAAATAAACACATGAGTAAAATCTACAAGCTAATAAGATTTTTTAACTAAATTTATGCAATGGATAAGTAATAGAGATAAACTTTGGCATATGATTGAACCACACATCATCAATAATGGGCCAAACTGACATCTTCTTCTTTAAGGAAGACATGAAAATTGTTTTGCAGTTTTCCTGCTGAAAATGTTTAACCTCAGTCAAATCAGGAGGAAGAAAATTTAGAGTGCCCATATTGAAGTCTTTTGCCCAACTGGAGACCACTTGAGTGGAAACAATGAATTCTGAGATATGTTCTTCCCTCCTTTAGCTAATTGTAACAGATTCAGCTGTGCTTTATTAACAACTAAGAAGTCTTTGTTATAAGAGACTTAAAAATAATTACTTTAGGTGTAACATTATTAATATTGTCCGCATTTTGAAAACCTATTAAGGGTTCCATCAGGACAGTCAGGAAATGTGATCATGGACTATATGTTAGATCACTATGTTTGTCAATGTTACATTTCCTGAGTGTGATAATTTTATTACAAATGTAGAAGAGTGTCCTTGTTTTTTGAAGGTGAACTGTTTACATGGTGAACTGTTTGAGAAAGAAAAATCAAGTGTGACAAGTGTCATCCCTTGGTGAATGTGCTATTCTTTTAACTTTAAATAGCTTTGAATTTTTCAAAATGAAAAGTAGAAAAAATAATTCAGAAAACTAGACAGTGATATGAACAGAAGTACTTTAACAGGTTAGATTTTTAAAGTTTTCTTAAAAAAATAAGAGTATTTCTACCATTTTGGTTCCTTCTTCTACTGTCCTTTGATTTTAAATTTTGATTTCTACATTTATAGGTAAACATAAATGTATATATTACTTTTTTAAAAGTCATTTTAAAACTGGCACCTCAACTCAAAAGTAATTTTTAAGTAAGTCTTGGAAAAAGCCCTATAGTTATTTTTTAGTTCTTTTTTTTAAAAAAAAAAACTCATGTTAAAAAGATTGAGATTTTGTTACCTCACTAACAATTGAACCAAAATACTTCCAGCTTAGCATATGTTAAAACATTTATGAGAAATAGTCTTTGACCAAAATGTAAAAATATCACGTTTAAGCATCAGCAAATCTCTCTCGTTCGCTTGCCTTACATGACTCACTTAATGGATAAATTGCTCCTGCCCTCTGTTTCCTGCTGATTAGAAGTTGCTACTAGCAAGATGCACATAAGAAAAATCACAAATGTTTCACAGAACCCACAGAGCAGTGTTTTTCCAACTTTGCAGAACATTGCCAAAAATATCTATCTGAACCACAGGCACCTGGAATGGATATCAGAGCACATTGAAAAGTTTAAATTAAAGTCATTTCGTTTTTTTAATTCATTATGAAAAATTGCCCACTTCTAAGGTGGTCAGTTGAGGAGCCTAGCAACCCAGAGCACTGGGAGAAAGAATATCCATTTAGACTTATGGAACTTTGTGCTCTATTTCTTCTGACTACTTTAGAATTGATTGTTTTTTTGACCTATTATCTGAATATAAATAAACCCAAAGGATTAACAAATATATGCATTTAGTTTACCAAAATGTTGTATAAATTTAGTTTTAATCTCCTATCTGTGTGATTCACTATATTTTCTCTGCCATGAAAATACCTTTTTCTAAGTTGTGTCAACTTTTTTAACAGTCTGGCCATGAATCTGATCTAAAAAAATTTCTCAAATGTCTACATTGCCCACCCAAGTAATTATACATTATATCAAGTAATCTTCTTTCTCTATGTTCTGAAATTACTGATCTAATTGTCTATTGAGCCCAACACTTCCTTGAGTAAAGGGGTTGTGTTAGAATTAAATTCTTAGCACAGCCTCAATAAATGTTGCCTGAATGAGTAAGTGAATGAATGCACAGGCAAATACCACTCTACATTCAACATCTTTGGGTGCCATAGGGACCCCTGCTGCTAATGCATCTGGTTAGCCCCAAAGGGTATAACATGTATCAGAGATTGCATTTTTGTGGTCAGGATTCTCTTCACAAGGGTGAGACATTACTCTCCCTTGTCTTTCATCATGTTCTCTAACTCTAACCCTAACCTTAGAATAATGCTTATTTATGTTACAAAAGTATGACAGATATTTTAATGAAGTAGCTATTTATGATATTTTATATAATTTTTACTCCTCTGTACTGTGGTACAAATATCTAGGAAATAGAGAAAAATGAAAAGATAGTAGGACTGAAGATTAACATTATTGATAAAAATCCAATATTATCACTCTTCTTTAACCCCACTCTTTGGTTCTCATTATTTTTCTTAATCTTAGGATAAGCATCTACTCATAAGGCTTCTTGGATCTCATGAAAAGACTTTCAAAATTCTCCTACCAGAATGGTATTATTGGCTATTGCTGTTACCATCACAGTTAACAAGATAAGATTTTCATTTATATGTCTCCTTTTTTGATAAAAGAATCTTTGAAAAGCAAGTTAGAATGATTTCATTAATAGATAAAATGATATTTTATAAAGCTTTAAATGACTTTCATCCATTCATTCAGCCAAGGAATACTGACCATAAACATTTTATCAGATACTATATTAAACCTTGGTAGGTTTTTAGAAAAGACTCACACTTTGATCAACACAGTGACTCAGATGGTGGAGCCAGATACTGACCAACAAATAGTGCATTCTCCAGACGCTAAGTGTGAAGTAACTAAGGTTCTCTGCCTTGATTCTAAGAAATCAACAAGTTTCTTCTGTGACTGTACCTCTATTCTGTCAGTGTGGATGTTGCCTCTAGTCCAGACAGAGTTAGGTGAAAATAGTTTTTTTTTTTTTTCCTGAAGTAGATTCAAATTTAGCAAAAATTCTTATGCTATCAGAGAAGTAACGTAGCAATTTTTGTTCTTCAAATAGGATATACTTGTAATATATAATAATCATCTATTTCATCTTGTAATGTATAATAATCATGCAAATTAAACATAAATCCTTTCTCCAAATGAAATATTATCTACACAGCCCAGATTTCAGTTGGGCACTCAGCCTGTTGATTCAGTACTTCCAACCCTTAAAATTCTGCAACCAGTGAAAGGCAGACTTTCTCTATTGGATTTATATAATTATCTGTGATGACAATTTTTTTTAATTTGATTCTTGTATCTCCTTGGTGCCCTTTTCCAAAGAAATTGCCTGTAACAATGTCAAACATCTTATCTGCCCTCTTAACAATGTAAGTTATAAAGAACATTCTTGAATCAATAAAGCCTACTTATTACATAGGAGAAAACCAAGGATAGCCATACATTGTAGAAATACCACAACTTCCAATGAAGGAACAAGCTTCACTGTTCTTCACGTGGACTATCCTCAGGATGAATTGGAATTGAAAAAAAACAATCTTTAATATCTATAACTAAAACATACCAGGTTTTTGGCAAAGCAGACAATTGAGGAATCCCTGATTGAGCAGGTCCCATAATAACCATCTCATTATTAATGGCTCTTAAATCTTGCAATAATCTCCATTTACCAGATTTCTTTTTGATGACAAAAATGGGAGTATTATGGGGAGATACAGAAGGTTGTATATGTCCTTCTGCTAATTGTTGTTTGACCAGGTCATGGGCTGCTTGTATCTTTTCTTTAGTCAGGGGCCACTGAGGAACCCATACTGGTCTTTCTGATTTCCAAGTAATTTTGATTGTCTCAGTGGCCCTTTCTGAAAATCCAACCCATGTCTGTATGTTCCTTGATCTATTTGTATTGGTGCTGCTATACCTTGTTCTTGTTTTTCTAATCTTTTTCCTTTCCTAAAACCTTGTCTAGTCATAATAGTGGGTGCATTTTGGTTGATGTTATTTGTTAATGTCAAACCTAATTGATCTAGGACATCTCGTCCCCATAAATTTACGGGAAGATGATACAATACATATGGCTGTATAGTTCCTTCACATCCTTCAGGATCCTTCCAATCTAATACCATTGCACTTCTATGGGGATTAGTCGCCACTCCTAGGCCTCGAAGCGTTTGAGTGGCTTGTTGTAATGGCCAATGTTTTGGCCATTCTTGACGAGAGATGATGCTAAGGTCTGCACCTGTATCCAGTAGCACATTAAATTCATGTCCTTGAATATTTAGTTTTAGCATGGGGCGAGAATCTAAATTTAAAGAAAGCATAGCCCAATCTACACCTGTGGAGCCTAATCCCTTGGAAC
>NW_026000093.1:31076643-31222251 GCF_001458135.2 Marmota marmota marmota | reverse complement strand
CCAGCAAACTTCCAGCTGCCGGCTGATGATTGGCTCACAGCGGCCCCAGCAACATCTAGCTGATTGGCTCCTCGGCCCCAGCAACATCTAGCTGATTGGCTCCTCTGCGGTGATGCTCATTGGACTGTTTCCCTGCCCTTTCAGACCACGGAGCTGCTCATTGGGGGACTTTTTTTGGCTCCGCCCACGTGACCCAGCCAATCGGCCTCAAGAGCAGGAGGATTGTGGGAGGTGGAGAGAGGCTTGTGTGGGAGAGAGAGGCTTGTGGAAAGCCGGTGGTGGCAGTTGAGGCTCTGAGGATTTTTCCTGAGAGGCTGTTTTGTTTGGCGTGTGTGGTTCTAAAAATAAAGTTAGTTTCTTTTGACAAGTGGCTCCTGATTGTGCCCAGCCAGACTGCGGCATTGGGTTGTCCCACCAAAGGGAGGCTTTATAGACCCATCCTCCCCAACTCCATTTTTCTTCTCCTCTCTTCTCCTTCCTTTTCACATTCTCACCTATCCTTAGCAGATCACTCTTGTGAACAAAAATATTTTGTTCTTTGTTCTATGACAAACATATCCTTCTCTTCATTGCTGAATGTGCTGTGTGTATCTGCTTTTTGTCACTGACCAAAATGACTGACAAGAATAATTTAGAGAAGGAAAATTTTATTTTGCTCACAGTTTAAGAGGAGTCAGTTAGCCAGTTTCATTGCTTTGGACCCAAGGCTAGGCAGAACATCATGGTGGAAGGACATGGTAGAGGAAAGCTCTGCAGCTAATGACAGTTAGGCAGCAGAAAGAGAGGAAGGATCTGGAGAGAAACCTTCCAGGGGACACCCTTACTGACTTACTTCTTCCAAATAGGTCCCATCTTCCAGTAGTCCATTCAGCCATCAATGGATTAACCCACTGATGAAGTCTGAGCCCTCACAATTCAATCTTCCCTAAAAACCTTACTTCTATTTACATGAGACTTGGGGAGACATTTCAGATCAAAACCATGATAGTGGCTAAAAAAAAATAGTATATTACTTAGGCAATTGCCAGCTCTATGCTACCTAAAAAGTGGTCATAGTATAAAATATCAATTATCACAGAAAGAAAAATTTTGTCAATAGAACAGACCCCAAAATCGGCCTTTCCAGTCACCTCTTTATCCAGAACATGGTCTTTTCCTTATTGCACTACTTTTCTCAGGTAATCAGTAGAGAATTTATTTAGTAAATTAAACCAGGTATTAGTTACAACTCTCCTTTATGTTTCTTTGTGAGCATAAAGATTCAATATCCTAATTACCTAATTACCTAGACTACTGGTTAACACTGCCAAATCTCAGCATCAGCTTAAGTATTTTCTTCTCGGGGTTTTGTTTTTGTTTTTGTTTATGCTTAAGACTAACCTTTATGTTCTTGTTAATTCAGCCATGAATTTTATTCAGATGTTTGCACATTTTATTTTATATACATTGCAAGTTGTATTTCCTTTATTATTCTGTTTCCTTAGTAAGGCTTTCAGGTAATCTAGTTTATTATATTGCTAGAAATAGAAATCTCTTTGTTGTGATTTGAATGTTCCCCCACTAAAATTCAAGTGCTGCCAAGGGAATAGTATTGAGGTACGGCCTTTAAGCAGTGATAAGGTCAAGAGGGTCTCTTCCTGGTTAATGAGATTAAGGCCCATATGAAAGAGGCTTCACATAGCTGTTGGATCACTACCATTTCCACTCTCTGCAATGTGAGGATGCAGCAAGAAGAACCTCATCAGAACTAATGTTGGTAACCAGGTACCTCCTGGCTCCCAGAACTGTGAGCAATAATGTTCTGTTCTTTATAAATAACCCATTCTGAAGTATTCTGTTATAGCAAAGCAAAATGGACTAAGATATATTTCACATTCCAAACCTTACATTTTATCAATATCATTAAATATTTTCTTTAAAAAAAAAATCTATCTCGGTCATTATAAACAAACCAGGTTACTGTAGCTATCATTTGTATCATATCCCTTCTAATAAGTGTAAGTACCATGATGTACCATGATGTTTAGGAAAAAAATAATGCTGAATCTCTACTTTTATACACAATCTTTTTTTAATTCCAAAATGCCCAAAACTTCTATTAATATCTTCTAAGGTATTTCAAAGTGAACAGGTAACAAGTTTTAAATGCCCACAAAATGGTATCCTAGCTCATGTCTCTCTCTCTCTCTCTCTCTCTCTCTCTCTCTCTCTCTCTCTCTCACACACACACACACACACACACACACACACATGTCAACCATAAAAAAACAGTCCAGTTATAAGCACATTTTTACCCATTATATCTATCATCAAACTACTCTACTGTGCTTCCAACACAATTGTATACTCAAGGTGCAAAACATGTGTGAAATAAACAATGCAGTTGAGAACATGTAAGTGTACCCAAGCAAAGGAATCCAGCTACATGCATGATCAAAAAAAAAAACCCCAAAGATTTCATTTTGTAATGTTCTTTGACGATTTACTATAAGCAAATTCTAACTTGTAAAATGGTGCATATGGGCCCAGTGATAGAAACACTGCCTTTCCTGTCTATCCACTTTTCTCTGATGATACAAAAATGAAGAGCACTTTAGGGAAAGGTCTTCATGTTCAGAATCTCAGAGCAAGAGCAGACCTATTACCATAATGAAACATACAACATGAAGGGATGAGTCTTGAATTTGCATTAAGCAAATTGGGATTTAAAAGATGCATTGGTTGCTGGGAGAGGTAATAAGTAGTTTTTTGAAGGAAACAAAACCATGCTGACCCTACTAGGAAACTCATGAATTGAGATGATTGGGAAGGCACTATAGATAGAAACACCATGTGAAGAACTCTCTGAAACTCGAAATATGAATCTGCAATGCTCTTTTTGCTTTGGTCCTGATAGTAGTGATAAATTTCAAACTCCCCAGAATGCCTGCTTTGCTGACAGTAACAAATGTTCCCAGGCATCCTTGAAGGCAATGAGGTCATTCTAGGTGAATGTGTAAGATACATAGATGGGTTCCATAACTTCAAAAGCCTTATATTTACATCAGAGATAAAAAAACATATATATATATATATATCACAACTATGAATAATTACAAGTTATTTATCAACCTATTCAATGTTCAAAAGAATCCCATTATGATAAAAGTATAAGGATATCAAAGATAAATTTGGGCCAGGAGCAATGGTGCACACCTGGAATCCCAGCAGCTCTGGAAGCTGAGACAAGAGGATCAAAGAGTTCAAAGCCAGCCTCAGCAAAAAACAAGTAAGCAACTCAGTGAGACCCTGTCACTAAATAAAATACAAATTAGAGCTGGGGATATGGCTCAGTGGTCGAGTGCCCCTGAGTTCATCCCTGGTACCAAATAAATAAATAAACAAACAAACAAATGAATAAATCTGAGGGAGACAAAATAGACTAAATACTTAATATAAAAATGATAAGTATTTTTATGAACAACAGATGAATAAGGGATCAAACAACTCAAAACAGGAAGAAAAAAAGAAGCTAAAAATGGGTTGAGATCACAGACAACTCATGAGCACTGCGGGACAGAATTATAATAGATTTAAATGGGAAGAACTTATTCGTTTTATTGTAAAGCATTTTTGCTATTACAAAAACATCAAAATATATTGAAGGACAAGTGAGGTAGAATGAGGGATGTTAAGTAAAATAAAGGTATAGAAATCAAACCAAAGAAAGTTGTAAGCCAGATTTTTTTTAATAAGAATGTATTTAGTAGAAATACATTTAACATAGGAAAAAAATCTTTCTCTAAATTGCTGAAATAGAATTGAATTCAACTAATTAAAATGTTGCAACAAAAATATTAAAATTGAATCTGCCATAATAAATAATGGATCTGGTGGGTAATGTAGATCAAGAGAAGAAAAAGTAAGATCAAAATGGACTAGTATAAATCAATGAATTTCTCTTGGAGAAAGTGAGGTTAGAAATACATTTGGTAGAATTCCACATCATGTGTTGATAGATAAAGGTAGGTAGAATGTTGTAATCATATGAAAAGCAAAATCCCAAACTAGAACATTGTTTAAAGAGAAGAACACTCAAGGAATAGTTTCCAAAATTTTCACTTGACTAAGTTAAAAAGGGAATGTTGGAGAGTGTACTGGAGGAGAAGGTAAAGTCATTGTGTCCATTAATGCTAACCTATAAGTGACAAATTGTATGAAGATCAGGGAGAATAAAAAAGATGTCAAAACTTCAAACAGAAGGGTAAAACTGTATGAAGAAAATTAGGAGAAGAAGAATGTGTCATGAAACTATGATACTAATTTTAATTATGTAATAAAAAATATGGATTGCAGGGACATGGCTTGCATAGAGAAATAAGTGTTTACCATTATGGGTTGAGTCAAATATCCATTTTACATTGTTTTCAAAACAGTATGCATCAAAACTAAGTCAAATTAATGGAAAAAAAACCACAAAGAATTGCATGCCATCAAGTTAACTAGAAAAAACTGTTAATGTAAAACTTTCTCTTTTAACTTTTCTGTGAACTTGACTTTCATTTTGTTGGCCTGAGGCATCCTCAATCTGTAAAGAGAACAGGATTTCTTCCAGGAGAAAGAAAAAGAATATATTAAATTTCAATTTCTTAGAGGCAGAAGAAATATTTTACAAGATTCTGATAGTTTTACTAGCCAGCCTATTGTGTTAAGATCCCTCCACCTCCAATACCCTTGTGGCCTCCTTGCCTTCTCTAGCATATGAAAGCCCAAGGCCGGAGTTTTCAGCTCTTGGTATCAAGAGATCTTCTTTAGAACTGGCACCTCTTATTTCTATCACCTAGAATGCATAGGACTTATCTGTTATTTCATAGGAATATGAAGAATACAAAGAAACTAAAAGAAAATGCTCTGTGGTTCCTAGAATGCAGTATGTGTGCCCCTAATTACCTTCTTCATGCTTTGGCCCTAAGAGTCACTACCCACCAGGCAGACAGTGGACATGGCCATCTATGAAAGGATACTATAGGACAATACATGGATCCCAGGATTGAATGTTCTCCCTGATGTCACAAATCCTGTAAGTCACCCCTCTTGACCTGAATGCTATCTTAGAAAACACAGGGGAAACAAACAGAAGACTTGATCATTGCATGAAAGGACTAATTAGAACACTGCACTCTAAAATGTTTAAGTGGATTAGAATACTTATTTTTGTTTCCTACCATCAAGAAATCCAAATTATCTTAAACACAAAATAAATAAATCCTATTTTTCTTAGCACATTTGAATATAGTGTAAACTAAATTTTATGACTTGGTTTCAATTATAATTAAAACTAAGAAAGATCATCACGTCCAAGATGTATGATTGAAAAATACATCTGAGAATATAACTTCTCAAATTAATAACTTTCTAAAGATCATCTTAATGCAAGACACTTGATTATATAACAATATTAGTGATTATCTTATCAGATTACATTTACACTGTTCTCTTATCCTGAGATCTTCAAAGTATTTATATAATAGAAAAAAGAATATACTGACATCTAATTAGGCAGGAAAATAATTTATTTTAATTATCAGCTGGTAGTTTAAAATATGGAAAAAAATTCTTCTCATTTGCTAGGTAATAGTTAATATTTTTATCAAGTCTTATTTTTCTTTTTTATTCTATAATATTTTTATAACTAATTTGCAACTGAGAGGATTCAATTAAGTATAAAATATTTAATTTGAATAGCATTTCATAGATGCCTATTAAAGAACACAAACGCAACTAAATTTCTTTTCCATGTTGATGATTTCTAGTGTTTTCTTTTCCAAGTGAATTTGAAAAAAGAAATTAAGTTAATTTACAAACCTCAGTGTACAGTCTTTGTCAAGATGATTTTCATTGCTACAAAGTATTAGCTGGGTTTTACCTAGTCTTTTCTCTCAACTAGTTATTTGAAGTTTAATTATTTGAAGAGATAATATATGTCTGCACAGGGAAATTGTTTACAAACCACACACAGAGCCTTCTTTAAAGTGCTTTGTATGTGTGTACTTGAACTGTTTCAAGACTTCAGTGAATACACCAATGTATTTTTTTTCTATGAAAAAGAAATTGCTGAGCTTTTGTTCTAGTCCCAGCCCAGTCACTAAACTGGGTACATGTACAGAGAAAAGTTCAGTCTGTGCCAACTGAGGCGCAAGGCCCATTGAGGGCCTTGATGAACATAACCAACCGACTTGTGCTGTGAGGCACGTGCAAGTGTAATGCTGGCTTTATGGTGTACCAGATTCATTGCCCAATAACTACAGCCTCATTTCAGTTTTTCCCTGAATTCCTGGCTACCAAGCGTCAACACAGCTTTTCAACCTTTTTCCTAGGGATGAAAAATGGCTTAGAAAGAGAAATAATCCCCTCAATTTAAGCAGAGTGAAACAATCTGGTCCATGAATACAAAATATTATCAACATTCAGAAAGGGCAGAAGGCTTCGCTATTTTGGAGCTTTTATTTATGAAGTTGCACCACAACTATTCAGCTTCAGAGAGAAGGTGAGATTTCTGATCCGATTTTCCCCTAATGCAACTGTGACATGCCACTTTGGGTCTTGGGATTTCTCTGCCAGACTCAAAGCTGAACATGGGGGAAAACTTTGATATTCACCTTTAATCCTTACTTGCAGGTTTAGCGCTAGCTCCTCTCATTTAAAAATGTTTTATGAATAAATTATCTTATGTTTTCAGCTCTCTTCATTCTTTGGAGGTCACGGTCAAGATAAGGATTTGCTCTGTTTCCCCATAAAAGTCATCAACATACATTCAGTCTCCTCTTTAATTATTGGTGTCTATCATAACTTGTAATAAGTAAGATGATCGGATGAGCATGCCTACCCGATATAACAATCATCCTCTTTGTAGTTTCTCATTGGGAACAAAATAGCTTAAGAAATTAGGCTGTAACAAAATAGCCTCCTAGAAATTGACAAGATAGAAAATACTGATTTGCCAGAAGCTCTTCATGACTTTTATTTAAACTTTAAAAATAAATAGCTTCCTGCAATGATAAAGACCTAAAATAATATTTGTATATATAAAGATAAAAGCCAATATCAAAAAAAGATAACATCACTTAGGTCCATAATATTTTACTTAATGTGAATTATATTGTAAGTTATTTGAAGGTAAATGTAATATGAGTTTTTAAAAATATTTACCTTTCAGGTTTACAATTAAAAGGAAACTGTGTGGTACCTCCCTTCAAGTCAGAATAGCTAGAGGCTTTCTTAACATTTTTCAAGAAGAGGAGAGAAGGGGAGAAATTACTAAATAGGGGGAAAAAAGAATCACACTTTCCAGTAGGTTAACTTATTAACTTAATAAGCTTATCACTGGTAAAAGTCTTAATATATAAATATATTTCTTTTTTCATATTTAATTACTAATATTAAAATAATTATGATATAATTTACTAACTTATTAATATTTAATCATTGACAAATATTATCATCTCTATCTAAATTTCACACTTCAGTTTTAAATTACACATATTTTACACTTTAGGCATCTTATTAAGGAATTCAATTCCTGGGCCAGTATGTCAGCATGTTGGGCCTACATTTCCTTCAAGCAGTTGCAAAGTTTCTGGCATGAGTCCTAGGTCTTTGACCCACTTTGAGTCAACTTTTTTACGCGGTGAGAGACAAGGGTCTAGTTTCATTCTTCTATATATGAATATTCAGTTCTCTCAGCATCATTGGTTTAAAACACTTATATTTCCTTCAACATGTGTTTTTGGCACCTTTTCTAGTATCAGAATCTGTATTGAAGTGGGTTTGTCTTTGTGTCTTCTATTCTATTCCATTGTTTTTCATGTACATAGAGGTGCCAGTACCATGCTGTTTTTGTTACAATAACTCTAGTATAATTGAGGTCTGGTATTGTACTACCTCCAGCAAATCTCATTTTACTCAGGATTGTTTTGGCTATTCTGGGTCTTCCAAATAAATCGTAGAATTGCTATTTCTATTTCTGTAAAGAATGTTATTGCTGTTTTGATGGGTATTGCATTGAATCTGTATAAAGTTTTTGGCATACAGCCATTTTTACAATATTAATTCTGCCTATCCAAGAAGATGGGAGGTTGTTCCATCTTCTAAGGTCTTCTTCAACTTCTTTCTTCAGCGGTCTATGATTTTCATTGTAAAGATTCTTCACCTCCTTCATTAAATTTATTCACAGTATTTTTTAAAATAATTTTGAATGGGATAGATTTCCTAATTTCTTTTTCAGATTTATTATTGAAGTATAGGAAATGAAAAATTTACATATATTAATTTTGTATCCTGCTACATGACTAAAATTGCTTATCAGCTCTAGAAGTCTTCTGGTAGAATTTTTTATAAATATAAGATCATTGTCATCAGCGCACAGGTAATTTGACTTTTCTTTTCCTATTTGTATCTGTTTCATTTCCTTTACATGGTCTGGTTGGTCTGACTAGTTTCAAGGACTATATTGAATAGAAGTGGTGAGAGTGGGCATACTTGTCTCATTACTGTTTTTAAAGAAAATGCTTTTTTTTTGTCTGTTCAGTAAGATGTTGGCCTTGGTTTTGTCAATACTAAAAATTAATAAGAGAGACAGCATCAAATTAAACAACTTCTACCATGCAAAGGAAATTAAGAGCATGAAGACAGTCTACAGAATGGGAGATCTTTGCCACCTGCTCCTCAGAGTATTAATGCCCAGAATATTATATAAAGAACTCAAAAAACTTAACACCAAATGACAAAAAAAAAAAAACAATAAATAAGTGGGTAAAATAATTAAGCAGATACTTCTCAAAAGAAGAAATACAAATGGAAAACAAATACAAGAAAAACATTTAAAATTTCTAGGAGTCATAGAAATGCAAATCAAAACCACATTGAGATATTGTCTCACTCCAATCAAAATGGCAATTATTAAGAATACAAATAATAATAAGTGTTAATGAAGATATGGGGGGGGAAGATACACTCATACATTGTTGGTGAAACTGCACATTAGTGTAACCACTTTGGAAAGCAATATGGAGATTCCTCAAAAAATTAGGAATGGAGCCACAATATTCATCAGCTATCACACTCCTTGGTATATTTCTAAAAGATCTAAAATCAGCATACTGCAGTCATAGAACTACATAAAAGTTTATAGCAGCACAATATATAATAGCTAAGCTATGGAACCAATCAAGGTGTTCTTCAGCAGATGAATGGATAAAGAAAATGTGTTATGTCTAAACAATGGAGTATTACTCAGAAAGTACATTTTCTGGTAAATATGTGGAATTAGAGACTCGTGCTAAGTGAAATAAGCCAGACCCAGAAAGTCAAAAGGTGGATGTTTTCTCTGGGGAAGCTAATCCAAAATAAGGAGGAATAGAGAAAAATAAAAGAGTGAGGAATTCCAATGAAATAGAATAAAAAGAGTGGAGTAGAGGAAGGGACTAGGGAAAGGAGAGAGGACTGAAATAAGAGAAGAATGGTGAAATGAATCTGACCTAAATTTCTTATATACATATATGAATGTAACACAGTAAGTCTCACCATTATGTATATCCACAAGGCACTAATTAAAAAAAACTAAGTAAACAGCAGAAAGATCAATTGAGTAGAGGGAAAGGAATGGATTGGGAGAAACAATGAGGGCTGAATTATAGCAAATTATATTCCATGCCTTTATAATCATGTCAAAATGAATCCTAGTGTTATTATATATTACTAAGGAGAACCAATAGAAAATTACACATACCTTCAAAATTATATCACATGCTTCAGAATTTGAACACAGCAATATTTGTAAGAAAATTATGAATAAGATAGGTAAGATTAAAAGAAATAATGAAAATTAAGTGACCTAGTTTATCAAATAATTAAAACTTATTATATTAATAGTTTTCTGTATTTTATGATACATGTAGTAAATGGATATTAGAACTAGAATATGTAAAAGAAATAATAAAAATGTGTTTTGTTATGATATTTAGAAAACTATATGGAATCTCCAGAGTTGAAACCAGAGTTGAGAGTATTGATTTTGGTATGGGTTCATTATTTTAAATTTTATTCACCCAATGCTTCTGCACACATCATAACTAGTCTTTATATTTCTAATCATAGTAGCAGGTTTTTTCACTAGTGCATTAAAAATCACTTGAAAACAGAAACATTGTGTACCTTGTTCAGTGTTCAGTGCCAGTTCTTAGAGACCATGCCTGAATATAACAGATGCTCAACAAACAAGAAAAGACTACTCAGGACTATTAGTTTTTGTGGAAAGGAATGCAAAATGACTTCTCTGGATACAGTAATACTCATAAACTAAAAATCAAGTGTTATAGTCATCTGACCTAAAGGATTTTTAAACATTAAATAAGAATATTGAAATAAGAATTTTGAAATAAGATTACCATGAATTTCATCATCATCATCATCATCATTGTTGTTCACAATAATAATTACTATGGGAAGCATTTATAGAGTTTTCTATGTATTTCACCCATTTAATTATTTTTAAAAACTTATTTTAACCTTGCAAAAAATGGATGATGTTTCTTTTATGTAAGAAAAAGTTGTAAATCTGAGAGGTAAGTAAATTTACTCAAGGTCACTCGTAGGTAAACAGAAAGCAAGTAATGATATCCTGATATATTTCAAAAGTTTTGTTCTTTCTTTTCTACCATTTTATTTCTCCATTCCGTTACATATGTTGTCAACATTTACATGATTTCACAGTAAATATTGATGGAAGAATATGTAATTACAACATTGTTGAAGTGGTTTTTTTTGCTTTACTTTCAATAAAAATGTCTGAGCATATAAAAATATAGATAACATCAAACTTCAGCACTAACCATTATTTTTGTATTATGATTTCACTTATACTACCCATTTTTCTTTTTTGTCTGCTGGTATGTTTTAAAACAAACTCTACATACCATATCATTATTTCCTAAATATTTTAGTAAATATTTAAAAATAAGCTAAGATCCTTTTTTATAAAACTACAATGGCATTTTTATAACAAACAAAATTCAAAATAATCCATCATTAATATTTAATGCTGACCCATTTTCAAATTCCTCTTCTTAAAAATATAGGTCACTAGACAATTGCATTACTTAAGTCAGGATCTAAACAAAATCTGCTCAATGTATATAACTCAATATAATAGTTCTCAAGTCTGTATTATTGTTATTATTATTAATATTATTATTTTGGTCGTACTAATATTAAACCCAGGGCCTCTTTAATGTAGAGTTATATCCTCACTTGTTTTTACTTTTTATTTTGAGATAAGATCTTGCTAAATCTCTAAGATGCTAAGTCTGGCCCCAAAATTGTGATACTCCTGCCTCAGCCTCCCAAGAGATTACAAGTATGTGTCTCTGTGCCTGGCTCTCAAGTCCTTTTAATTAAAACAGACACCTGCTTTTTTTTCTTTTTAATACTTTGTCAAGCAATAGACTTTTTAAGAGACTGAACCAGATGTATTGGCAAATGTCCTATAGTTTGAATTATTTTTGATCTCACATATTGTATTGATGAGAAGTTAGATATGAAAGACTTATACAGATCCAAGTTCCATTTGTTTGTGGAAGAGAGAGAGAATACTTCATGGCTGGTGCAGTGTAATTCATATTGCATGGTGCCACATTAGTCTACTGGCACATAAAGTCTGTTTCTCAGGGATGATAAGATTGGCTGGTGGGCTGATCAGAATGTGAAATAGTAAAATGAAACAAAAAATTTGTATCCAGTATTTGTTTAAAAGGTACCATTTACTAATTGAAACTGGTTATTTAAAAGAAATGTGAATTATATTTTAGAGTACTCAAATAATGTAATGGATGAGGAAGAAATACTCTACAAAACCACTAAGAAAGATTGACTAGTGACAAATAGCAGGATAGTAGCAGGGAATTTTTTTTAAGCATGAATTACATCATCAATGTTTTTACAAATTTAAAATTTAAATAAATTTAAAATTTAAATTTTAAATTGATGGCTTGATTCTTAAGCCATCAAGCTTAAGAATTACCATACTTTCTCCTACATTGTATGGCTCTTTCTAAAAATTAACTTGAAATTCAGAAAAACATAAAGATGTTCAATAAAAAACATGTAATTCTACAACTTTTATATCACTCCTAAAGTTGCATACTAGATGAATATTTTTACATATTCAGCTGCATATACATATGTATCCATATTTGAATAATCATCATGTCAGCTTATAAAGCATATAAATTGGTTCTCATTTACTTTTTATAATTATAGCAACAAATATCATTGTCTTAAAGCAACATACCTAAAAAGGGTATCACGTTTACATACAAAAGATGCTAGAATTTGATATTTATTTTATGACAATTACTCCTTGATTTCAATCTTCCATTTCCTGTCCAAAATCAGATATGATTTTTTCCACCCAAAACATAAATGTTACTTGTTGTGTGTGATTCCATTACTATATCCAATAAGATATCTAAAATTAGACAACAATGATATCCATTGGTAAGAGATTAAACTCAAATAAAAACAATTGTTAATAAATATATATGTAGCCTAAATATCTGGGACAAAATATTCAGGTCTCTCAACCTAATTCAATTTTATATAAAATGCTCTTTCCAGGAATATATACCAACAATCTCATAAAGAGCAGACCTATTATCAATGTCCCTATACAAAATACAGCAGCTATAGATTATATCTAAGTGTCACCAGAAAGAATAACATCTAGACTTTAATAGAGTTTATTTAGATATATAAGAAATGCTTGAAGTCTGCAATTTCATAGTTTATTAGCTTTCTCTGTATGCAGATATATCATGATCTCCCTAATGCAAATGGTTTCTAACTCATCATGGATCTCTAGGGATTGGCACAAAAGACAGATGCAATACAGATTTATTGAATAAATGCATTTTTAAGTTAGAAGAATTTCTGACTTGTCTGCAAAGGTTGAAATTAAATATTTAACTATGCTTGCCTTTAAGAGACAACTACTTAAGCCAATGTTCATTTGATTTAGTCATTTTACAAGGCCAGCCTAGCCAGCAAAGAAGAGCTTTAAATCTGACACAGTTGTCTGTTCTTACAAGACAGTTTTCAAAAAAATTAAATATGGTAGGCCTATATCTGGAAGAGGTGTTCCCACACTGAAAGTTTTATGTAGATCAGATGTTCAAACATATCCTTGCTTTACTTTGCCAACATTGAATAAAATATGTTGCTATTCTTTTTTAAAAATTTGTGTGTTCTTTTACTATTTATTGTTGCTCTATTAAATAAGGATTATTATTATTCAGTGGAGTAGATCCAATGGCATTATCTCCCCTGGCATTCTTTTTTTCTTAAATTTATTTATTTAATCTAATTTGTTATACATGACAGCGAAGTGCATTTCAGTTCATAGTACACATAGAGAGCACAATTTTGCATGTTTCTGGTTGTACACAAAGTAGAGTCACATCATTGGTGTCTTCAAACATGTACTTAGGGTAATGATGTCCATCTCATCCCACCATATTTATTACCCCCATCCCCCTTTCCTTCCTCTCCTTTCCCTTTCCCCTATCTAGAGTTCATCCAATCCTCCCATGCCCCGCCCCAACCACATTATAAATCAGCATCCTTAAATGAGAGAAAACATTCGGCATTTGGTGTTTTGGGACTGGCTAAATTCACTTAGCATAATATTCTCTAATTCCATCCATTTACCTGCAAATGCCATGATTTTCTTTTAATGCTGAATAATATTCCACTGTGTATATATACCACATTTTTTTTTATCCATTCATCTACTGAAGGACATTTAGATTGGTTCCACAACTTAGCTATTGTAAATTGTGCTGTTATAAACATTGATGTGGCTGTGTCCCTGTAGTATGCTGTTTTTTAAGTCCTTTGGGTATAGACCAAGGAGAGGGATAGCTGGGTCAAATGATGGTTCCATTCCCAGTTTTCCAAAGATTCTCCATACTGCTTTCCAGATTGGCTGAACCAATTTGCAGTCCCACCAGCAATGTATGAGTGTGCCTTTTCCCCCACATCCTCCCCAACACTTATTATGTTTGTATTCTTAATAGCTACCATTCTGACTGGAGTGAGATGAAATATTAGCAGTTTTAATTTGCATTTCTCTAATTGCTAGAGATATTGAATATTTTTCATATATTTGTTGATTGATTGTATTCAAAAAATTCTACCAGAAAATTTCTAGAATAAATGAATTCAACAAAGTAGCAGTATATAAAAATCAACAACCATAAATCAAAGGTATTTCTTTAGTAACAAATCCTCTGAAAGATAAAATAGGAAAACTACCCCATTTGCAATAGCCTCAAAAAAAAAAAAAAAAAACCTTGGGAATCAACAAAAGAGGTGAAAGACCTCTACAATGAAAACTACAGAACACTAAAGAAAGAAACTAAAGAAGAATATAGAAGGTGAAAAGATCCCCCTTGTTCTTAGATAGGCAGAATTAATATTGTCAAAATAACTGTACTACCAAAAGCACTATACAGATTTAATGCAATTCTAATCAAAATCCCAATGACAATTCTCATAGAAACAGAAAAAGCAGTCATGAAATTCATCTGTAAAAATAAGAGACCCAGAATAGCGAAAGCAATCCTTAGCAAGAAGAGTGAATCAGTGGCATCACTATACCAGATCTTTAACTATGCTACAGAGCAATAGAGACAAAAAACAGCATGTTATTGGCATCAAAATAAACACATATTGGAGAAAAGACAGTTTTCAACAAATGGTGCTGGGAGAACTGGAAATCCATATGCAGCAAAATGAAATTAAGCCTTTATCCCTCACCATGCACAAAAACTCAGCTGAAAGTGAATCAAGAACCTAGGAATTAAACCAGAGTCCCTGCACCTAATAGAAGAAAAAGTAGGCCCAAATCTTCATTATGTTGGATTAGGCCCCAACTTCCTTAACAAGACTCCTATAGTGCAAGAAATAAAATCAAGAATCAATAAATAGGATAGATTCAAACTGAAAGCTTCTTCTCAGCAAATGGAACAATCAGTGAGGTGAATAGAGAGCCTACATCTTGGGAGCAAATTTTTACCACACACACGTCAGATAGAGCACTAATCTCTAATATATATAAAGAACTCAAAAAGCTTAACACCAAAAAAACAAATAACCCAATCAATAAATGGGCCAAGGAACTGAACAGACACTTCTTAGAATATGATGTACAATCAATCCCCTAGCATCCTTATATAAGAAATTATTATGATTTTCTCATTTGATTTATACCTATTCTTAATCATGATCATTTTAGAATTATAATTTCTTAATTATGGAAATTCATTTACATGTTATTAATAGTGAAAAAATAATCTGAAACTAGAGAGAAAAATGCAAGTATCAAAAATAATTACAGGCTAGGTGTAGTAGCTCACATCTATAATCCCAGCGGCTTGGCTTGGGAAGCTGAGGCAGGAGGATTGCAAGTTCAAAGCCAGCCTCAGCAATAGCCAGGTACTAAGCAACTCAGTGAGACCCTGTCTCTAAATAAAATACAAAATAGGGTTGGAGATGTGTCTCCGTGGTCTAGTGCCCCTGAGTTCAATTCCCAGTGCTCAAAATAATAAAAATTAGAAAATCCAGACAACAAATTATAACAATGCATGCAATATTTCTTTCATCTATTTTCTTCTGATAAACCTCATTCTAATAGAATAATTATATATTATTCAGTTTAAAGAAGATTTAGGAAGAGGTCCAAGAAATGTATCAAAAGATTCTGGAGTTGGTTTGTGTAATTTGAATCTGGTGTGCTTTTGAATCACAAGAGGATAAGTATCAAATAAGCAACTACATATATTGTAAAATGTAGCTGATGAAAAATCATCAGAAATGAAGTTTCATCTCTCATTAACCCTAACATACAATCTAGACTCTAACAACAGTGTCCTTTAACATATCTCATTAGTATTTTATTATAGGTGTTCTTCCTTCTGGAATGTCCTTTCTCCATCTTCTTCACCTGGATACCAGCTTCACATCTTTAAGGCTTGCTGAGATGACAATGCTGTTTAATAAGCAGGCTAGTCAATGGATAAATATTTGTATTTTAATTCTTTCTAGTTCCTCATTTATGTTGAGGTTAAATGTGTCCATGTAACTAAATAATAGTCAATAAACTATGTCCTATTTCAAAGCCTGGCCCATGGTAGAACCCTTCACTCCCTCTGGCTTCCAGCTGCCTGTCTGATACACTGGATGATCCAGCGGTGGACGCTGAGGACCCAGGAGATGCCAGAGCCATACTATGAGTGCATTTGACAGAGGGTCCACCAAATATAATAAACTGAAATGCATGAGCAAGAAAACATTCTGCAATGTTAAACTACTGATATTTTAGAACTCTTGCAGTAATTGTAAATATCTTACTAATATTTTCCATAACTATGTTAAGTGTCCCTCTGTTTACAAAGCCCCCTGGCATATTTATATCATTATTCTTTCCATTAAGGATTCATATTGGTCTCTGTGCCTGTGTCTCATAAACTACATATACTTTCCATGAAGGAAAAATACATGTCTCTGTGCTCTCTTTATTCCTGTATCCTAAGAATATTCTTAGAATTATGAGTCAGTATTTGATGAACAATTTTAGAATGATAAAATGAACGGATGATTCATTTCACTCATCCAAACTTTTCATGTTGTTTCCCCAAGACGAAATTGACATTGATGACATAACACAACTAATGCATTTGTATTATGAGATCTTTAATCCCTTAATCATTTATTAAGTCCATATTTGTATTTGTCTTTTATCACTCATCTCCCAAATTCTATGATCCTCTAGAGTTTTTGAAAAAAAATTGAGTTCTCTTCCAGTATATAGTTACTAAATAAACTTTAATATGTTATAGCCCTCAAGGTAAATTGTAACATTTCTTTGTGAAATATTTTCATTTCCATTCTGCCGTTTTATTCTTTCCACAATAATATGTGTCCTTTCTATTCCAGCAAAAATAATAAGCCTTTAATTCATTCTCCTAAATTTATCCACTGCTTTCAGATTTCTAAAACTAATTCATATTTTTAAAAATGAACAACAAATACTTTGGCCCTAAGTATTGAAAACAAAAAGTACATTTTATTTTTCCTTATCCCTCTTTGTCTTGAAGTTTTCTAAAAGCAGTTTGGCATCTTAAAGTGCCATGAAATAATTAGAGAGATCACAGAAGGCTACCTCTCTCCTTGGCTAGGAAACAAAATATGTCAGTTCACCATATGTTACCCCTACACTTCAACACAACCTTCTGAAAACTCATAAATTTCCAACTTCAGTGTTTCTAAGCAACCGCTCTAATATTTTCAGCTACAACTTGGACCACGGCCCCAGTGAAAGCATACAAAGAAGCAGACTTCATGAAAGATCCCTAGAAAATGCAGTGATGAGCTCAGAAGAAAAGGAAGGGAAAACACACCTCCTCCAAGGATATCTGTCAGGTGGGTCTGGTCTTCACAATCAGTGACACAATATTGCAGTGAGTCTTGTAACAGAAAATGTTCTGAATGTCAATCATTTAAAAAATAAGGCTTATTGCCAAAAGGTTCTCATATCTTTTTGAGATATTGTTATTTTCATAGACTTTAAGATTGTAAATGACTTAAATGTTTGGCTATAAAAGAAAAACTTGGCCCCTAGATCTGACTAGTATTTTTTATGGATGCAATGTTACAAACATTTAATGTTTGTTTTCTCACTTCCATATTTACTCATACAAGACAGTATGATGTAAAGGTGTTGGATTCCATGAATCAGAAAATTACAATACAAAAGAGAGAGAAGATATGCAATTTCAACCTTCAATGTTACCATCAAGATTTATATAACATATAGTCACGGATTCTTCTTAAGTATTATCAGTAACAAGTAAAATTTTTCACATTTAGAAACACTGAGGACTACTGGGAATCAAGAATGCAAGCAAAGAACATGAGAATTAGAATCATCTAGCTCTGAATTCTAATCCACCATCTATCAGCTTTACATTCTAGTAACATGTTTAAATGCCCAACTCTAAAATGAAGACTAATATGTACTTGGATCCTTGTAATAAAAATATGAAAAGATACACGAAGTTCTAAGCAATGATCAATTGATTGCTATCATAATTAATGTACTTTTAGCTTATACCATGCCTCTTAATTTCCTAATTGTTCTCTGGAGAAAATGGTATGAAAATATCCCCTTCCTCTGGGAAATGAACAACTCTGCCATCCTGAAAATATTGATGTGAAATTCTTCAAACAGTAGGATTATAGTAACACTTATTTTCCCACACTCCTCGGACAGAGGATCACTTTCGATTTCTACTTATTATACTCTAATATAACAGAGGTTTGGGCCTCTACTTCTTTTTTCTCCCAGAGACTCTCAGACCACAGTTGTAATCAAACCTCTCATGCGGATAAATAATGACCAGAACTGTCACAGATGAAGCAGAAGTCTATGCTAAAGGCACTGCCTCCTCCTTATCCTCTGCCAAAATCCTGCTCCACTCTGGACTGAGTGTTCTCAGAGCAACACAGCAATGTCTTGGCCCTGAATGCTTTGCCACTGGCTCCTATTTTCATGCTTGCAATTGTTTTATCAGAAGTGTTCTCCAATGAATGTTGACTTTTCTATTTATTATCACCCTGAAGCCAAGACTTTATCCATTCAGAAATTACAATACTTTTCTGGGCTCTAATACAATTTATATTCTGTTTTCAGCTTTTCTCTGAGAATTTTATGACTCAACTGAGTATATTCTGGTAGTGACTAACACCTAAGACTTGTATAATATTTTTGACTTTTCAACACCATTTACGTAAGTTTCATTTGATCCTCAGAAGCATCCTGCAAATTAGAATGGACAGGTACTACCATGCCACCAGAGAATGTGGTCGAGACTTAAATTATTTTCCCAAGGCTATAAAGTATGTAAGTCTAACTTGGAACTCCTCTACTGGTTTAGTGTCCTTTCTAAAATATATTCCTAAATGTTCTCAATAACACAATATCTGATCAATAATGGACAGAGATATTTCATGACCTACCTATAGTACATGATACATTAACTTTTGTTCTGTACGGTGTTTCTAGTGGTTTGAATTTTGTAATTTCAGATTGGGTGCAAAGATAGTTATCAGACAGATGAGTTATAGCAGGCAAATGCTGATCTCATTTGTCTCATAAAACTATATACTGTTGAAAAACAATTATGATGAATAACAATCTTTTTAAAATTTTTCTATCTTTTAAAAAAATTTTCAGTTGGAGATAGACACATTTATTTATTTTTTTAATGTGTTGCTGAGGATGGAAGCCAGTGCCTCACACATGCTAGGCAAGCGCTTGCTTTACCAGTAAGGTAAAACAGTAGCCCCAAACATACTCTTATAAATATACATTTTAATAGTTTTGATAAACCTCTCAACCATTATGGTGTCATTAGAAAAATAACAACAATATTATGAAGGAGGCAGAACTAATATTACTGTCTATGTTAAGAGAATAACTGAATGAGTAAACTCTTATACTGTTTTTGCTGAGAACACTGACCTGTTATGTGCTTGATCTTTTTTTTCTCAAAGTTAGTTCTTCTAACATGATATTTTAGAAGATCCTGGCCACTACCTAATGCTCCCTTTTAGCTGAAACATTGACATCACCTAAATCAAACATTCAACGTTGACTTTATTTTATGACTCTGTGCAATCTATTGCACCAAGAAAAAGACATGTCTGAATTCTGTAACCTTGGAACTTATATTTTAACTAGTATACCTGCCAGAGGCATGCATATGAGTGAAACATGCACCCCCCACACACAGAAGAATAAAAAAATATTTAAAACAATGAAATTCTGAAACATATAGATGTGCCAAGTGGTTCAGTTCAGGGCTAGACATAAATATTTTCATGTTGAATACTGAAGATTAGAAGACTGATGGCCTATGAATCTCCAACAATAGATAACAGAGAAGGCTTAATTCGGAACTTGCAGGGATAAATGCAGATCTCTAAGAAATTCAGGAAGAGTTTGAAAAGAATACTAGAATGCAAGTAGAAAATCTTACAGGGGAAAAAACATAGAGGAAACCAAAGTAAGAATAAGCTGCTATGGTACTTCTGAAAAAGTAAATGGAGAAAAGATCTTGGCAGACCCTGACTCCAAAAAAAATAACAATTCAACAGATAGCAATTATAAAAAATAATCCCATAAGGCTAGACCTGGTCCCAGGGCACACAGGAAAATGCGTATACATTATTTCAAGAAAAGCTACCAAATAAATACAGATAAAAACAGGCAGAGTGTGGAACTTGACACATTATAAAACTATGCCCAGTGAATATGTTATTGTACCTGGAAAAAATTATTTGCAAGTGTGATTATAATAAAATATCTTCAGATAAAAAGATTATCCTGGATTATCCAAACAGGGTCAACCTAATCATGTAAGTCCTGAAATTAAGAATCCCTTAAGTTGAAATCATTTAAAGGCCACTCAAGGGCAATGAGAAGATGGAAGAAAAGTCAGAGAGACATGCTATATAAAGGAGGAGGTCTGTCAAGGATGGCTTCATCCATGCAGGAGGGAAACCATGAGCAAATTTAGACATCCTCTAGAAGCCAGAAGAGGCTTATTCTCCTTGACCCTTTAGGAAGGAAGGCCTTGATCTTGACCCAGGGAGACTTCATCCCCTACTTTTATTCTACAGTACTGCAAAATAAACATTTGCTTTGTTTTAAGCCACAAAGTCTGTGGTTAAAATTTACAGCAGTAATACATAACTATAAGATGTAAAGAGATCAAACTAGTAATTTTAACACTACCCACAGAGAAAATCCTATTGGATTGGCTTCACTGGTGAAGTGTATCAAACATTCAAAGAATTCATACTAATTTCTCTCAAACTCTTCCCAAAATGGAATAAAGAGAACACTTCTCAATTCATTCTACAGAGCCTGTTTTACCCTTATGTTAAAGTCAGACAAAGATATCAAAAGAAAAGGTAACTATAGACCAATATTTTTTATGAGTACAAATGGCGACATCCTCAACAATAATCCAGCAAATAAAATCTGGCACATGATCCATATATAAAAATGATATTATACTCTGTGTCACAGTGAGACTTCTTAGTAATTCAGGGGCTTCTCAACATAGAAACTCATTAATGTTAATGTTAATGGAACAAAATTTTAAAAAGTGTGATCATCTTGATTGAGGCAAGAAAATTTTGACAAAATCGAATGTCATAGAAAATAAAAGATGCACAAAAAATTAAAATGAAAATGTTAAACCTTAAAGGGCATCTATGTGGAACTCACAGCTCTTATCATACTTAATGGCAAAAGGCTGAACATGATTTCCCCAAATCAGAAACAAAGCAAAGATGCCTCCTGGTATCACTTCTATTTCATATTGTTCTGTAAGTTATAGCAAGTTGTGAATAGTGAAAAACACTATGCATTTGCAGGGGCAGATAATATATGGGAAATTTGCACCTTCCACTCAATTTAGCTATGAATTTAAAACTGCCTTGAAAAATTATTTTAAAGATTCATGATAAAAAATTTTCTGAAATGCTGAACTCGAAAGTTAACCATTTACCTCATGCTACCCAGAAAATCATTTAAATAAGTCACCAGTTATCATTTAGTACATTTATTTTCCTGTGACCGACCCAATTCGCTCTGTAACAGTCTTTGCTCTCAATCCATTCTTTTGGGGAATAAAAATTTTGCCATTTTGAAAGTTCAGGTATTTTTACTTTTCTCAAGTGCAAAAGGTTTTATTAACCATAGTAGAGTTTTCTCTCTTCCAGTATCAGGATATATTATTTGTTTTTTTATTAACAGGAATACCAGCAAAAAGTAATAAACTAAAACAAACAAAACCCAAAGGGTCTAAAATGTAAAGTTAAGACTTTTTACTCACTCCAGTTGAACTACCTTGAGGAAACTGTTTTTAATAACAATTTTGGAAGATTTTAAAGTTATGGCTCTATCTAAAAATGCCATAAAAATGGCTCATTATTTCTCACCCTGAAAACTATGTACATATTTCATTATTTCATGATTCTCCTTCCCCATAAGATTTTCAGCTCTATTCCCTAGTAGTAATCAGAACTCTTGTGCTCATTCCCACATGGACATAAATATATAAATATGTCATTTTTATATTCTACACAATTCAAATTATTTATTTACTTTGAAACCGGAGCCTTCTATATCAGGTTTTTTCCCAGATTTACTACATTCCATTTTTGGTTTTTCTTATTAAATTTTTATTCACATTTATTCACATTAAGGAATAAAAATAAAATTAATATTTATGTACTCTCTTCTCAGCTTTAAAGTATTTACAAATACCCACATATTGAAATTCTCTGTGTATTACTCTTGGATGGCATAGCCTACATTCACCCCAGAAGTAAATATTATCTTGAAATTTTTATTTTTCTCATTCTTTTATATATATTTTACTAGATAATATTTATATTTTATTAGCAGTTGCTTTTCTTTTTATTGAAATTGAATAATACTATTTGTTTGCTTTTGGCATTTCTACTTTCCATATGTTTGTGAAATTCATCCTTGTGATTGTATGGAACTAGCGTATTTATTCTGTTTTACAGTATTCTGCCTTACATAATACAATTTATTCAATTTACATTGGACATTTTGATTGTGCGTAGTTTTCTGCTACTATGGAAAATGCCACTATTAATATGTCTATGCATGTATTTGGGTGTACATTATGAATTTCCCCGAATGTATCAAAGGAGTGGAAGTGCTGTTTTAGAGGTAATTGCTTAATAATGCAAGCTAATGCCGCAGCAAGTGCAGGAATCCACAGTGGTTCACATCTTGTACAATACTAGGAATTAGCAGACTTCCAAAATTTTCTGAACTGATGAATTTAAAATCTTATTAATTTTACTTACTGTTTCTCTGTTTACAAATTACATTGGTCATCTTTTCTTATGTTTATCAACCATTTTCACCTCTTTGAGAAAGACAGTGGAATGAATCTGAAATAATTTTCCTAGAAACTTATATGAATACACCATACTGAATACCACCATCATGTACATTCATAACTTGTACAATTATATCAAATGAATTCTACTGCCATATGTGTCACATATAGTTGAACCTAAGTAAACTAAACATGTATCTTATTATACTAGGAAAACTCTCCTTTATTTTTATCCTTATAGGAGTTTTAGCATTGATTGTTAAATTTTACAAAATGTTTTTTTGTGTTTTTTTTTGTTTTGTTTTTTTTTACTTATGGGTTTCTCCTTTATTCACTTAATTTACTGAATTACTGAATTACTTAATAACTTTTTTATTCAGGTCTGAATCTGAATCTGTTGATTATTTTTGCTTCCTTCTCCTCATAGAAAAGTTTCTTCTTCCATTTCTGTGATATGCTTATTGTGAATTTATTTTCTCTGGAATTTATCCAATGTGTGATTCTTACATAAAGCTGCCATATTCTAGACGGATCTTTATCTGCCACTACAAAGAGCGTAAATGAACTAAAAAACCAGGACTACTTTAAATTCTCAAGTTTGGGGGTTTTAGCCATACGTGTTTTTGAAATCAAATTCCATTGCACATGGGGGGACAGTTTACATTTAAATTAACTCAGAGGAAAATATTTACCCCTCTACCTATATACAAAAACCATACACAGCATGTTTTGTTAACAGGATGGAATTTTTGTCATTATTTACTTTTGTATGTATGCTTTTTCAGTTTAACCTTTTCACTAAATTGACTTTAACTAGAGGCTGCCAATCTTTAGTTTACTAGTACTGAAATGAAGCGTTGTGCAAATAGATGTCCAACAGAATTCTGTGCTCACTTACTAATTGACATTGTTGTGTTCTTACATTAGTCTTAGAGGATTGTCCACACCTTCTTGCCTTTTCCTCCAATACACTTGAAAAAAAAATACTTGTAATATGTACCTATTACTTTTCCTTACCTCCAATGTATTTATTCTGTAAACAGTATTTCCATATATTTTCAACTTTATATAAATGGAATCATACAATCTAAACTCTAGTATAAAGCTTCCTTTGCTTAATACTATAGTATTAAGAATTATTTTTTTTGTGTGTGTGTTAAGGTATAGTTCAAGGATTTTCATTAATAACAGTCCATAATATGACTAAATGAATACTTTTCATATTGCAGATGAACATTTTGGATGTGGAAAGTCATAGGTTATTTTAAAAATGTGTTACTATGAAAAAGTATGTTCATTTATCCTCTCTATATACAAGTATTTCCTCAAAGTATATTCAAAGGAGTTGAATTGCTAGTCTTGGGATATGTATACATAAATATTATATATAATATATATTATATATATACACACACACACACACACACACACACACACACACACACATACACACTTATACTGCTTACCAACATATATATATTTATACTCCCACAAGCAATGTGAGAGTTGTTATTGCTCCACATTTTTGCCAGCATTTTATTTTGCCATACCTTTTTCTTTATGTATTTATTTTTATGTGGTCCTGAAAATCAAACCCAGTGCCTCACAGCTTTTAGGCAAGTACTCTGCCACTGAGCCGTAGTCCCGGTCCCTATTTTTCCATGCATTTTTCATGTTGCTAATTTAGTTGTGTGTAGTAATATCTAATTATGTCTTATTTGACTTTCCTTAACTGGCTGAAAACATTTTCTTTTTTTCTACTCTGTTTTTTTTTTCCATTAATTGCATGCTTTAGTGTCTTATGCATTTCTCCACTGGACTATCTGCTTGTTCAAAGGTTATTATTAGTAGTAGTAGTATGGTTTCTTAACCTGTTAATGCTTGCCAGGAAGACACCCAAACAGTACTGGATTGGGAAAGTTTCCTTCTCTCTAGAATTTGACATTTCTAGGAAATGTGCAAATGGATGAAATATAGAGGCATATGAGGAGCACCAACAGGTAAGGTCCTTTGGAAAAATAAAGTACTAAAGATATAAAGAATAGATGTGTAGAAGTTTCACCTCATATCTGAAAGCTCACATTGAAAGAAAATAGGAGAGAAAGAAACCATGATTATTACTCTCCCAGAATGCTGGCGGAGGGTGGGAGGCAGGGGAGGCGGGGGAAGAAACTGAAAGAAGCAAATTACCTATATAGGAGCACAAATTGACTTTGGCTACAAGGTTATGATGCTCAAAGTCTTAAAATGTATAAAGTCTTAAAAGAAAGTGTATTTGAACCTAAAGTTCCTGCTGAACTTCACTCACATGCAAAAACAAGAGGGTGTTTCAAAGAAAATCCAATATTTTTTTTTTAATTTGAGGAAAAAAAACTCAAGAGTCCAGAAAGAAACAGCATATAATATCCACCACAGTCATACATTTAAATTAAATTTCAGACGTAAATAGTAAGTAACAAAACAAAAATACAAACCTTTGAGGGATATATATATACTAACTCACATGACCTGGCATTAATACATGAGAGTAGCTTTCAATGACAAAGGTAGACATAGGTATAGGAGTGGAATGGGGAATGAAGAGGAAAAAATACATAAAAATAAATAAAACAAGACCTGTAGCAGTATTTTATTATGCAAGCATCCAGCTGTTGATGTTGGTATCTCACAATTTTCTTATCTGTAGTCTTCCCTCCTACACCCCAAAAAAATGAAAGAAATTTTTGCAATAGAGATACAAAAACAAATTATAATGAGTCTTTGAATCATATAATTACAACTAGAGAATTTATTGTATCACTTTCAGAAATAGATAAGGCTGAATACAAAATGCTCAAAGATAGAAAAGATTTAAATAACTAGATTAATAATCGTGACTGTTATGGTTTGGTTGTGAGGTGTCCCCCAAAAGCTCACTTGTGAGACACTGCAAGGTTCAGAGGATACATGATTAGGTTGTGAGAGCCTTAATCCAATCAGTGAATTAATCCCCTGGTAGGGATTAACTGAGTGGTAAGAGGTAACTGAAGTGGTAGGATGTGGCTGGAGGAGGTGATAATTGGGAGGTGTGGCTTAGGGGGCAAGTAGAGTGTCTGTCTGTCTGTCTCTCTCTCTCTCCTGATCACCATGCTTCCCTCTGCCACACTGTCCTGCCATAATGTTCAGCCTCACCTGAGCCCTGAAGAATGGATCCAGCCTTCTCTGGATTAAGACCTCTGAAACTGTGAACCCTCAAATCAACTTTTTCTCCTATACAATTTTTTTGTGGTTGGGTCCTTTTAGTAACAGCAGCAAAAAAGCTGACTAAACAGTGACCTAATAGTTATATAAAATCTATATATATTCACCTCACTGATTGATTCTTTTGCTGAGAAGAAGCTTTTTAGTTTGAATCCATCCCATTTATTGATTCTTGATTTAATTTTTGCACTATAGGAGTCTTATTAAGGAAATTGGGGCCTAATAGGACATGATGGAGATTTGGGGCTACTTTTTCTTCTAATAGACGCAGTGTCTCTGGTTTAATTCCTACATCCTTCATCCACTTTGAGTTGAATTTTGTGCATGGTGAGAAACATGGGTTTAATTTCATTTTGTTACATATGGATTTCCAATTTTCCCAGCACCATTTGTTGAAGAGGCTATCTTTTCTCAAATGTACATTTTTGGCGCCTTTGTCAAGTATAAGATAACTGTAATTATGTGGGTTAGTCTCTGTGTCCTCTATTCTGTACCATAGGTCTACAAGTACATTTTGGTGCCAATATCATGCTGTTTTTGTTACTATTGCTCTATAGTATAGTTTAAGTTCTGATATAGTGATGCTACCTGCTTCACTTATCTTGATAACGATTGCTTTAGCTATTCTGGATTGTTATAGTACAAGAATTAATATCAAGAACCAATAAATGGTATGGATTCAAACTAAAAAGCTTCTTCTCAGCAAAAGAAACAATCAGTGAGGTCAATAGATTGGGGAACAAATTCTTACCACACACATGTCAGAACTCTAATCTCGAGAATATATTAAAAAACTCAAAAATGTTAACATCCAAAAAAAAAAAAAAAACCAAATAACAAAAATCAATAAATGGGCCAAGGAACTTAACAGACACTTCTCAGAAGAGGATGTACAATCAATCAACAAATATAAGGAAAAAAAAGTTCAACATCTCTAGCAATTAGAGACATGCCAATCAAACTATTAAGAGTTCATCTCACTCCAGTCAGAATGACAGCTATTAAGAATACAAACAACAGTAAGTGTTGGTGAGGATGTTGGGGGGAAAAGCACAATCATACATTGCTGGTGGGACTGTAAATTGGTGCAGCCAATATGGAAAGCAGTATGGAGAATGCTTGGAAACAGAGAATGGAACCACCATTTGACCCAGCTATCCCACTCCTCAGTCTATACCCAAAGGACTTAAAACATACTACAGGGATACAGCCACATCAATGTTTATAGCAGCACAATTCACAATAGCTAAACTATGGAACCATCCTAGATGCCCTTCAGTAGATGAATGGATAAAGAAAATGTGGTATATTTACACAATGGAATATGACTCAGCAATAAAAGAGAATAAAATCATGGCATTTGCAGGTAAATGAATGGAGTTGGAGAATATAACGCTAAGTGAAGTTAGCCAATCCCCAAAAAACAAATGCCAAATGATTTCTCTGATTTAAGGATGCTGATCCATAATATGCTGGGGGTGGGGGGCATGGAAGGATTAAATGAACTCTAGATAGGGCAAAGGGGAAAAGGGGAGGGAGGGGAAGAGATGAGGCATAGGGATAGGAAAGATGGTGGAATGTGATGGTCATCATTACCCTAAGTACATGTAAGAAGACACAAATGATGTGACTCTACACTGTGTACAACCAGAGACATGAAAAACTGTGCTATATATGTGCAATATGAATTGTAATACATTCTTTTGTCATATATAACAAATTAAAATTAAAAAAAGAAATAAGACAACCTCATAAAAAAATTCTGTATATAGGCAATGTATCATTTTCAAGCATTCACAACAATCACAGTAATTTTACTACACTAAAATTAACATTTCAGTTTAATAAAGAGCATCATATACAAAGCAGATATTGCCAGATGGAACATGATATTTGCAATTCTAACTATTAAGTAATTAATATCAAGAGCATAAAAGATCCTACTTATACAACAAACAAAATTCAGGAGAAAAATGAGTAAGAACTATATATAGTCCACATACAAAAGGGAAATTCTTTGTGACCATCTTCACAAGTAATCAGAGAATAATTAAAATATTCTACTTTTCAGTCTATAAGTTTGGCAAACATATAATAGGTAATGTCAAGAATTCTCATGCATGTGAAAAATAGAATTTTTCATTCATTAATCAGAGCCCAAGCTGGTAAGTCATTCTGAAGAGCATTATGCAATTTTTAGGGGAAATAAATAATGTAGGCATGTACCTCCCCTGTGACTCGGTAATCTCTCCTTTGAGTATAGGAGTTAAAGAAACTATAATTAAATCCAGTAGGGTAAATATATGCTGTGCATGTCTGTGCTATTTAAGGAAAGTGCAGGTTAAAACAATTAAGATGAACTTCACTTGGGATGTGAAAAAAGTCAAAGATAGTAGAAAATTATGCAGGAGCAAATTTTCATATTTGTGTTTTACATATGCAAAACACTATAATGTGCGTGCACACACAAACATACACACATTTTGTTGCATGCTCATATCATTATTAATAGAACTTTAAATACAGTACCTTACCTTGCTCTTACTTATTCTATATCCCTCAATCCCCTCCTCTCAGCATTCCTAGATGATCAGACTACAATTTTAGTCTTGGTTGATACAGATTTTTTCATTTGTTTGTTTGTTTTTAGAGTGGAGTTAATTATGATAAAATTTTCTAACTTTCCACTCATTTTTATTTTTCATATTTCTTTTGAATCTTCTGGCAAAAAGAAGATGAATAGGTCAAGGTTACAAATTACGAGGGCTTGAACTAAGAAAGTCAGTGTTAGCATTAGCACCCCTTTCTAAGCCTGGCACTGTGGTACATACCTATACTCCCTGCTCCTTAGGAGGCTAAAGCAGGAGGATCACAAGTCTGAGGCTAGCCTGGGCAACTTAGTAAGATCCTGAGCAATTTATAGAAACCTACTCTCAAAATAAAAATAAGTAAATAAAAAGTGGGGCTGTAACTCAGATGAAGTGCCCCCGGGTTTAATCCCCAATACACTCCCCCACACACACAAGAAAAAGAAAGTTCCCCATTTTATCCCTATAATTGAAAATTTCTGTTTCATACCAGAATTAACATATTTTTTTTAAAAGGAAGAAAAAAAATTCACATGTTCTGAAGCTGTGACACCACCCAGATTTCCACCCGCAGACACAGAAGCAGTGCTCTCAAAAACACTAATTTTGTGGCTCATTTGGAACCATATAACTTGTCCAGTGTCACACTTCTCACATGGCATAATTAATGTACATGCACAATGCATTCAGACATTTTCCATTATCACCAGACAGGCATATGGGCCCAGCATCTCATTCCCCACTTTTCTGAGGTACGCACTAGATTCCATCATTCCCTAAAACCATATAAAAATTAGAAAAGTGCATGTCTATATAATGAAGGAATGTAATTATGAACACATTTACATACTTGAAACTATAAAAACATTTCAACTCATTTAATCCAGCTCTGCTTATATGGCATGTTCATAAACTTCCTCTGATGTTTCTAGCAGGAGGTCATTAAATCTCTTCTTAAAGACCCTAAAGATGTAGAATTGATTCTCATTTTAAATTTTGTCAGCTGTATCTATACAGAGTTCATTTCCAAATAAACTTTGCCTCTTCCATATGTGACATTTGTTCATTGTTTCTCATTTTCATCTCCAAAACTACACACAATATGTTTGGTCCAAAATATGACCACCAACATATGGTTGTTCAAGGGAACTTTATCATGTTCTGCATTTTTGTTTCCAAACAAAGGACAAATTCGGAGACAAAATATTTGAGTAAAAACTGACAGCCACTAAACCCAAGTTATTTCTTCTATAATTATCTAACCAATGATCATATGAGAATAAGTTTGTAAAAACCATGTGACAGCACCAACAGGATTTTTATAGTATCAGAAACAGGCAGCAAGAAGCCAATGAACAAAACCAGAAAAAACATTCCAACAGTTTTCTGGAAAATGTCTGAAAAAATTTAATCTAAAAACAGATCCTTAAGAAGAAGAAAACTTGAAAATGGAAGACACCAATGGTGGGAAGTAACATATAAAGACCTACAACTTTTCAGTTTTGCTTCAGATGAGCATTTAAAAGTTACACAATTTCTTGAATAACTAAAGTTCTGAGAAATAGCTCCATTAGAAACTCACAGATATTACTTGTGATAAATTTCAAAATATTCTTTTAACCAAGAGAGCAAGTAGCAAGAAGGAATAGATCTTATTTCATTATAGCACCTAGTAATATATGTATTAGTAATGTTCAAAAAGTGAGGGGGTTAGGTATAATAAGTAAAAGATGGTCATTGTATCAATGATAGCTACAGGAAATGGGGGGAAATTATGAAAAATCTATGGCTTTTCTCAGTGAGTTATTTGTACCTCAAGAGTCGATTATTCAAATACATTTAATTACACTCTTAATTTTGAATTTTTGTTTACTAAAAAAGTGAACAAATAAAAGATTATCAGTGGTAGTTTTAAGTAAAGAATAAAATTTTGAGGTTCTAAATTAAAATATGTGTGGTCAGACAATAGAAAAACACTTTTCATTATATAAAACTTTAATGATGCATAACATGATAAAGTTTCTTTGAAAAACAATTTTAATAGCTCAGTGCTTTGTTAGGTAGTGAGATCATTTTATTTATTTATTTGTTTGTTTATTTATTTATATTTCCATTTATTTAAAACTGCCTCCTCCACCATCATCCTGGAGCAGGGAAGCTGATTTTGTCCATATAATAATCCAAATGTAGACTGTCTACCAGTAGTCCCAGAGAGGTACCCAACAAATGCAAGAACATTGTTTACTAATATTCAGATGATTCTGTTCAGTTCAATATTATCATTTAAGCATCTATATGCCAAGAATCAGTGAATATGACCATTGTGTGTGACCGCACAAACACACACACACACACACACACACACTCACATATACATTTGTGTGTGTATTCAAACACTTATGGCTCGATTTCTTAGTAGTTCTTCCTAAAAACTCATTTCCTGTTCTGAAATGGAAATAGTCAAGATTCCTAAGTAAGTTGTTGGAATAGAATACAAGATGGTATTTGAGCACATACCCTAGGTTGTAAGAAGTAATAAAGAGCACTTATTATATTTTGGCCATTATCAAAAAGAGTTGTTTAAATAAAAAGTTTCTGATATCACTTTATCTTAGAAATCACATATTTTATCTGCTTCTTCATATTGTTCATCTAAACTAAGTAGGAAATTAATTATCAACAGTATCAAAAACAGTCCAGAATTCTTTATCTCAAAATCTATTTAAATTTTTATTTAGCTCCCTGTAATATTTTAGCCTGAAACTTACCCCCCACCTCTACATTAACCATTGCTTGAGCTTGATCCTTTAAATAATAGGAGGTGTTGGAGGGTTTTAAGTACACAGATGGAGAAGCAGACATGATTCAGTTTGCATTTTGAAAAATCAGACTGATGGACAAAAGGAAGAGGGTTGAAGTGGTGATTTTGAAGCAATATGGTGTTGAATAATGGTTAAAACATAGGTTTTACAATCAAACCAATACAGGATTTGAATCACAATCAAATCCTGACATTGCCACTTATGACCTTTGTTACTTAGACTTCAGAGCTTGACTGCAGTGGTCTTAAGCCTCCTTTAGATCTGTACTATTTCAATGACCTCTAGGATGCTCTTAACCTCTTCAGTACACATGGTTTTAGTGCTAAATATGTTAATATAGTCAAGTTCCCTAGGACAGTGCCTAATACATGGTAAGGAGCTTCTTTGCTCCACATATTTTGCTGAAAATTTATTCATGACAGACACATAGTTCTCAAAATAATTTGTAGCTATAATAAGTTAAAGACGCAGTGATATCAGATTGAGTACCAAGGAATAATTTAGATAGTAGACAAGGAGGATATGAAAGGTGGGGTGTATCCATTTGGCATAGTTGGAATGGCCAGCAAAGAGGATTTCCTTCAGAAACAGGAGACTGTCAAGTTCCAATACTGTGTCCTGGATCAAAATGCACAGATGGTAGCCTATAACATCACACTTCTGTACAGGGCCACAGCAGAGTGTGTGAAAGATCAGTTTGGCTTCATTAACTGTGAAGTAGGACACAGCAAGAGGCTCTTTTTCCATGTGAAAGGATGGCATTGATCTACAGGCAGGAGAAAAGGTGGAGTTCTCACTGATTTCCTGTGCAGCTTACTGGCAAGTGCAATGCCTATAATGTTAGGCGAGTCTGCGAGTGCCCCAAGGGTGTTGTAGCTCCTCAAGGGGATTGCTTGGTCAACTGCTTGAAAAACATCACACTGGATGATGCTAGTGCTCCTCACCAAATGGTTCTTCGACAGCCAAGGGGACCAGATAACTCAATGGGATTTGGTGCAGAAAGAAAGATTCATTAATCAGGTGTCATGGACTAACCCATATCCATAAAGCACATCATTAACCTACTATCATCAAATTGGGGGTATTATGGTGAAGGGTTCTGAATATCATTTACCTCTTCATTCCTCTCAAAATCTGAACTCCTTTTTCTTTTGAGCTATTACACTGGTTTTAACACCTTCCTCATGTTATATTTTTTAAAAATAGATAAATTTAATAAATCATTTTAAAATTGAAAAATAAAAGATTGAGTGGCATGTTTATAGAGAATTCAAGATACCACTGAGTAGCAAAAAAGAAAAGGAAGGGAAGGGAAAATTAGTTATAGTTTCAATGCCTAAAAGGAACTCTGCTTTACTTATAATAAAAAGGTGTGGTAGCAAAGATTTTTTTTTAGAGGTTTTTCTTTTCCATTTTATCAACAAAAAGTCTTGAAGAATGACAAGAGGAGATCTTCATTGGAGTGATTACATAATGGAAGATTATCTCTAGATAAGCTAGTAAGAGAAATAACAAGCAGACAGTAGAATGTACTTACCACATATGCATCACTACCAGTGCATTATAACTTCTGAATTTGTTTTAAATTCGGGGATCCAAAGGCAAATCTGTGGGATGGGGAGGTCTTATCCCTTTTACATCTAAGGTCTCCTTTTGTCCTCCTAGATTTCTGAACTATATCTTGCTTATTTGCCTCTATCCTGGTGTGGTGGGGGATGCAGGTAGGTAGGCCAAAAGGTAAGAAAACAGGTGGGCTGATGGGGGTGCAGGGAGTGATCCAGTTGAAAGGGCCTAGGTGACTTGATTAGTACCTCCCTATTTGCTGGTAGCTGCTTCATTAACAGTTCTTTAGAATGGGGGGCGGGGTTGGGTTTGAGGACATTAACATTTCAATCTCCTGGGTGTAGTTCTGATTTCCAGGCCTCAGATCAGACTCCATTTTCTTTATTAGACTTGATATCAGACCCTATTTACCTAGCTACACTAACTACCTATCTTTAAATCTGGCTTCAAGTTTTCCTCTCTATATGTTAATAATCCTGTTTTCAGATTTATGATTATCTCTTCTTTTAACCAGAACCATGCTGCTAATATGAAAATAATTATTTTATATATATATATATAATATATATATATATACATATATATATAATCTTAAGTTCTAGCACCATATCTGATTCTTTTAATCATTAGAAAAAGAATATTTTATATAACATCTATTCTAATAGCCTATTGTAGAAAAGAGTCTAATATTAATCATGTTTTAATAATTTTTAAATTTCAATAGAAATATATCTCAATAACAGCACAATTTAATGCCACAAACATGGGCTTCTCATATTTCAATGGTCCTTATTCCCAACTGATGAATCTCACATAATATTTTGCTCAAGATTTATTCAACAAAATAGATACTTCTTGAAAGATATTGTTCACTTTCTTTCCCTGTCAGACTGACTGTTGACACACTAGTGAATTGTTTATAATATGAATGCTGTATCTTCCTTTCAGCTGACAGGTCTCTGTGGTTTGCTGTTTATTAGTTTTGTTTGTTGTAACTTAAAATGCAGGATCTATTTTTCCCCAATGTTGTTGTGCTTTCCTTATTTTTTTTCTTAGTGAGCTGGAAGAAGATAAACAGAACATTCTCATTTACAAGTAACAACTAAGATGTCCTTCAAACCCACTCTGAATTTCCATGAAGATCTCCCTGCACTCCTTAAATCTTAGGAATGTTGAAGCATCTAATGCACAACTTAAGACATTTTTTTTCACTCTTTTATAAAATATAGAAATTTATTTCCAGGGTCAGAGAAGTCATGTCATTGAAATATCTTTAAACTGTTGGCATTGAGATAAGAACAAGAGTAATGGTATATTTAAAGCATTTTTTTAAAGAGGCAAACTTTTTGTCATGCATCTCTTCATCTATCCATCTATCTATTCATCAAACTTTTATTAAGTGTCTGATTTACCAGGCACTGACCTAGATTCCAGAAATAGCAGAGATGAATAGTTCAAACCCTGCCTTCAATAACCTCAATCTAGTTGGATAAACAAACATGTAAAAAAAAATGATTGAATTCTAATGTGACAGGTGTTTTAACAGAGGTATTTTCCAGAGGCTAATGGAATATAGGAGCAGAAGGAAGAACACAGTTCTCTGGGGAAAATGTCATAGAAGAGGTCACATTGGAGATGTTCCTGGGGGGGTAAGTCAGGCAGGTCCTGCAGACGTGTTGCAAAAGCAACAACGAATAACATGCAATTTTTGTTGTTGTTTTGTTTAATTTTTCTGGAGAATATAAAGTGTGCTGACCTTCTGTAGTATAGAAAAGTAAACAAAGAAACCATACTGTCATAGAAGGCAACTGTCCTTGATTATCTTCAAGGAATTTGAATTTGTCATAGTTGGCAATTCGAGTCATTGAATAAACTCATTTTCCCAGTGTTCCTGTCTCAGGACCTTTGCCTGGAAGAGAAGGATCTGAGTGGGTGAAGAGCAACAGTGAAGAGCAGAGGGTCTGTTAGAATTCTGTTGGTTCCTATTTATCTTCCCATTATCACCAGCTCAAATGTTGCCATCTGAGGGTCCAACTTCTCTCTAAAGTAGCCCCTGACACAATGGCTCATCAAAGGCTCCCCATGGTGAAATATAATAAGGAGTGAAGGTAGTAGACTTGAAAAAGGATGCCAGAATGGTATGAAATAAATAGATGTTTAAGAAGTATTATCATGGAGCTGGGGATGTGGCTCAAGAGGTAGCGTGCTCACCTGGCATGCACGGGGTGCTGGGTTCGATCCTCAGCACCACATAAAAATAAAATAAAGTTGTTGTGTCCACTGAAAACTGAAAAAAAAAAAATACCAAAAAATTCTCTCTCTCTCTCTCTCTCTCTCTTTAAAAAAAAAAAGAAGTATTATCAGTGCAAAATCAATGTGACTTTGTGATAAATTTTTTAAAAAAATTATAAAAATATATAAGCACATTTCTTCATAAAAAGTCACTCCACTTTGAACATAAAAGAACAATTATACTGAGACTACATTAAGCAATGAAATGTGTTACTGATAAAGAAAATATAAATCTGTGTACAGATAAAAGAAGAAGAATGTTTGTGGTAGCTTTGAAAATTTTAATAAAATAAAATTAACATTAAATTGAAAAAACATAAAATAAAAAGAAATGGGAAATTGAAAATACCAGTTGGGAAACTGGCTTATCCCACTAAGTCCGAAGTTTTAAATTCTGGAAATATTTTAATGAAATTGACACAGGTGTATCAAAATAGACTGGAAATTATAAGCTAGAGCTTATTAAATAATTTATTATCATTAATAATATTAAGGAATATTATCATTAATCATTCATCTATTATTTTTCTCAAAAGAATAGAATTCTAAAGACAAAAATACTTATTTCAAAGTTATCATAAGTGGTATATTTCTTGCTCAATTTAAATTTTTTAGGAATTTCATAAAAGGGATAATGAGACATAATGGGTTACTAATATTTCTATTCTGACAGAAGTATCAGATTTAAGGACTGTTATTGAGTGTGGTGTGTATGTTGGAGGGGATACATATGGAGTGAGTTTGCACAGAGAGGGCTAGAAGTAAGCTTGGTTTTTTGATATAAGTTTTAGACATCCCTCAGGATATTGAGGAAGACATGTCCAATAAAACAGCAAAGAATGAGCGTGTGTATGTTTCTTCTCTATAAAGGAAGCTCTGAAATTAGAATTACTGAGTGACAAAGTAGAAGTGCAGCCTGTGATTATGTTGGAGTCTGAGGTATACAAGTCTCTGCACACCTGCCTCAAGGAAAAACAAGTTCCTGTGTCTCACCTGTGGGCTTTGTTTGAGCCTGTACAAGTCAGAATAATTGTACTGAGAGCTCAGAACACATGCCACATGCTCTTATGTGATAGGTCTAGATAACAGATCTGATAAGGATATACTGTCCTAGCAGTTATTAGTAGTTATTAGTGTCTGGTAGTGCCCACTGAATGATTTTAGTGAGTATAGAGTACAAAGATAATCAGAGAACAAAAGACATTTAGCAACACAAATGATGTTTTAAGTTAGATAAAACATTGAAATTTGTTCCAAAAAAATCTTTCTAAAGAAAATGTTGACAAATATGACAAATACAAAAAAGATCCCAAGAAATAAGAAAAATATGTAAGATTTTCAATGCAAAATTTAATGTTTTACTTATGACAATTGATAAATTATATAATGATATTCATGTTTCACAGATGAAAACTAACATATCTGAAAGTCAGGGACATTAACCACAAAATGTTTTCAGTGCCACTGATGGATGTGGTAATTTGTCATAAAATATCCAAAGCCCCATAAGATGAGATGATAACCTAATGTGTTCTGAAGAGAGAAGACAAAATTCAAAGATGAATGGGTGACTGCTCACATACCTAGTATTATAGTTTCGATGTGGTGTCCCCCAAAAGCTCACATGTGAGACAAAGCAAGAAGATTCAGTGGAGAAATGATTGGGTTGTGAGAGTCTCAACCCATTCAGTGAATTAATCCCAGATAGGGATTAACTGAGTGGTAACTGAAGTGGTAGGGTGTGGCTGAAGGATGTGGGAATTGAGGATGTGGCTTTGGGTATATATTTGTATCTGGCCAGTGGAGTTTCTTTCTCCGCTTCCTGATCACCATGTGAGCTGCTACCTTCTGCCACCTTCTCCCATTATTATATTCTGCCTCATCTCCAGCCCTGAAAGGAGCCGGCCTTCTATGGACTAAGACCTCTGAAATTGTGAGCTTCATATAATCTTCCTTCTCTAGAATCTTGCTGGTTGGCTCATTGGGTCAGAGCAGTGAAAAGGCTGACTAAAATATCTACAGATTCTTTTTTTTTTTTCTAAACAGAATACATTTGGTTTGTATTTCTAATTTTTAAATTATAGTAATACATATATATTACGTATATATACTACATATAATAAATACACATATATACACACATTTATATACATATAGACACATACACACACACACACACACATTATCAGAATTATCTCCTAGCACTCAATAATAAGTGAACTAAGACTTAAAAGTAGTGAGGTCCTCCTTTTCTCAAAGATAATAATTATTTAGCACCTCATTAACTGGAATGAATTCTGTCTGAATGAAGAAGCAAGTATTCAGGTTTACAGAGAATAATGAGACCATTTACCTAAGTTTTTATATGTGTGTGTATATGTGTATATGTATGTATATATGTATGTATATGTATAACATATGGACTATATGTATATATAAAAATGTAACATATACTAGAATATATTAGAGACTATAGACATGCTAAAATTACATAAATTATGTATGCTTAAAGTTATTTTTATGTTTCAGATACATATTATATTCAGCAATGTTTCCTTTCAAAAATTATATAAAGAAATAAATTTATTTGCTCATACAAAAGAAACATGAAACCTTAGAATGTCTGATTCAAACAATAATATCTGTTTATAAAACATTTTACATACATGGGCATTAGGAAAATTGAAAATATTTCCCCAAAGGAGAATCTTTTCCCCATTAAAATAAAACATACATATTACATGCAACAACTAGTTTTAATTATATTTATAGAAAAACATTTTTCTCATTAAAGTATTGTATTTCATTGCCCATGACATATTAGGTTTCAACCAACATCAGATAATGATAATGTTTATACCCACAAATACAAAATAAATTGCCCATATTACTTTGTCATGCAGTCATTTCTCAATGTTTTGCTGTTACCTAAGAAAAATAGTTATTACTGAACATTAAGTACATAACATGGGATATACTTTATGCTAAATATGAATCATATGCTATCTCAGTTGTTAGTTTTAGACAACTGTGGCTAAGCATTCAGCTAAAGAGAGTATAGTTAACAGGCCTTTGTAAGATCAAAGTGTGTGTTTGAAATCACTATGCCATGATCGACAATCTCTAAACATACATAAGTAACTAATCCATCTATGTGTTTAAAAAACAAAAGTCAGTCTCACTCCAACATACACAAGTGGGAAGTACGTTTTCCTTTATTGTCCCCGTTCTCACCAACTACTCCTAAAAATATTTTGAAGCACAACGTAAAAAATGTCCTACTAGAGAAAAGAATGAGAAGTATATAAGAGAATGAAAGAGATTTTTTTTTTTCCCCAGAGTACTGGGAGTATGGCTCAGTGGCACAGAGCTTGCTTATGCTACTCAAGACCCTGGGTAAGAATCCCAGCCTTTGATTCTGGCTTTTAGCTTGTCTTAATCTACCCTCCAAATATTTCACATATGAAGTTGTGTGTGAGCAGATGGACAGATGAAATGGGGAGGGGAAGCTAAAGGCCAGAAGATGCCATAAAAATGTTATAAGATAGGTGTGAATATATTTCCTGGAATATAACTTGATGAGGACTTGGACCCAAAGTTCTGTGGTAGAACAAAAAGCCAAAGTGAGAAATAAGACTGAAAACAGAAAAATGTATTTAAAATATTTACATGAAATATAAAGGTTACCAGTCAGAAACCTAATTTCTCTTCCAGAACTATTACACAGATGGGCAGACCTTCTCCTAAGTGCACCACTTGACAGCATGCTCCGAAGAAATGAAATCATCTGCTTGGGGAAAGCCAAAGCATGCTCTAAAGTAAGCACCTCCAAAAATCCTTATGCTTTTATTTGTGTGACCTGTAATTTACCAGACAGCTCTCTACCTACTCTCCTCAACATCCATAAGAAAACATGTCCACTTAGTACCATACTTTGCCCCAAGTTCTCAATCTCTATAGGAAGCAAACCTGCAAGTCATCAAAGGAAACTCACCCATCCTTGTCAGTAATAGTGTCCAAAATATGAACAGGTAACTAAAAAATCACTATATATACTACCAGAAGCATAAATGTTAAAATTTAAAATAAATGTAGTAAAAATGACCACTGGTGAGAACAAATAATTCAAAGAACAGAAAGCAATCTGTTAAAATCTTTACAACCAGTGATTTCAAAAATATATTATGTCATAAAACAACAATAACAATTTGTTTGAAATGAATAAGAAAAGGTCTTTTTAAAAGAATACGTTTCTCCTAAAGACAATGAAATAGGACATGAAATACAGTAGAAGAAATTTCCTAAAATATAGAAAAAGGCAGAATGACTGAAAATATGAACAAAAGAGTGAAATCTAGCATGTGACCATTTGAAGGGAACAGAGAAAGGAAGTAGAGTGGATGTGATTGGCAGGTCCAAATTTGACCCCTAAAATGGTGACTTTGATAGCAAACCATGAGATATCACTTATTATTAGTGTGATACAGCATTTTGCAATGTAATTAAGGTTGAAAATTGGTTGACTTTAAATTAATCAAAAGGGATATTATCTAGGTGGGCTCAATCTAAGGATCAGAGCCTTGTAAAAGCATAGAATTTTCTTTGGCTGGTAACTGAAGAGGAAGTGAGAGATTTGAAGTCCTGAGGGGCACTTTTCATATAATTGTTGCCTTTTAGGCTGAAGTGGGGTCATATATAAAGGAACAGAGGCAGCTTTTAGGACCTGAGATTAGCCCCTGGGTGACTGGGCAGTCAGCTTTATAGTTACAAGACATTGAAATCTACCAACAATCTGAAGGAGGGCTGCAAGGAATTGTCCCCTGGACTCTCCAGAAACGATCCCAGCCCTCAATTTCAGCCTACTGAGAGGTGAATCAGAGAACCACCTGAACCTACTGAAATGAAGCAGAACTATCAGCTAATAAGTAAGCACTGCTTTAAGTCACATAGTTTGTGGTAATTTGTTACAAAGCAATAGAAAAAGAACACATGGAAAATTGATGATCACGATGATGATCATGACACAGGATACCATCAATTTGCAGAGGCCACAAGTTTTCACATTGAAATGGCCTTCTCCATGCTCAACAAAACAGGCCTGTATCTGAAGAAAACACTGAGAAACTTTGGTTGTAGAGAGAACATGCTAAAATGTTCCAAGTGGAAGGGGGAAAGAATAAAAGCTACTAGCAGGACTGGGGCTATAGCTCAGTGGGTAGGGTGCTTGCCCCTCACGTGTGAGGCACTGGGTTTGATCCTCAGCATTACATAAAAATAAATAAATAAAGATATTGTGTTCATTTACAACTACATTTTTAAGCTACTAGTAACAAAATTAAAAATGAATCAGTATTTAGAATTTTAAACACAAACTACTTAGAAAATATGAAAAGAAGACTTTCAGCCATGAAGATACAATGATACCTGCAATAGACATTTTAGTAAATATCGACTGCAACAAAATAAAGATAATTTTAGATCCAGGTGGTGAACCAAACCCAGAAGTTAATAAAGTAAAACACCTGCTTGTTTTTTCCCAAAAATAGCTACTTATCCAAATTGGTGCCAAGGCCAATATTAGTTGTAAAAATGCACCCTATTTATATTGTTTTGAATTTTTAACCATATCCACTGCATAAAAGCCTTAGCAATGGCTTCAGGACAAAATATCAAAATTTCAGCTTAGAAAATAATTATTCAGAGTTCAAAGGGCAACTAAATCGAAGAAATGTGATAAAAATAAGTAATGATGGAGGAGCAGAAGGGATGTAAGTGAACTACCCTCAAACACTCTTATTTATCTCCTTATGTTTTCAATAAACCACTATGCTGAGGACACCTCCTCCCCTTCTATGCCAGGTCTGAACCTCTCTTCTACACGAGGACCTTACTCTGAATTCCCCCTTCTTCTTCCTGCACAAGCCTTTAACAACTTTCCTAGATCTTTCCCATTTAACTTTCCTAGTCCTAACAAAACTTATGGTGCAAAGACACTTTCTTGACCACACATCTGAATTCTATTATATTCACAATTTTTGAAGTTCTCTTTTACAGCAAAATTAAGAATTCATCATCTATGACTCTTTTATCCCCATTCTTCTTTGACCAAACTACAATCTTTTACTGACCTCTACTTTTATACTTTCAGAAAAACTCCTAAAAAAATAACAAGTACAATAAAAATGATAGTTCATATTAACCAATCAAAAGATAATTTTTTGATCTGGGAAGACTGGACATCTTTTCAAGATGAGTAATAAGAAATAATCTACCACAGGATCTAAGTCAGAGAAACTACCAAACTTAGAAAAAATGAAACAAAGAAATAAAAAGGCAAAGAGGAAAGCTTCTTTCCAGAGCAGATGAACACTGAGAAAGGATTTTCACTGTGACTCAAAAAGCAGATATGTTAAGTGTCACATGTTTAAAAAAGAGCTCATGTGGTAGGACTCTTTGGAATTTTTAAGGAACCTCAATACTGTTTTCTGTAATGGTTGTGCCATTTTACACCTTCACCAACAGTGTGCAAAGGTTCCCCTTCATTCTTAACCAACACTTGTTGAATTGGGTTGTCAGTTGTCTTCCTCTTTAGCTGTGTAAGTTTCTTATAATCTTGAATAATAAGTTTGTGATCAGATACATGATTTGCAGATATTTTCTTCCAACCCGAATGCAGCTTTGTCATGTTGTTGGTATTTTTCTTTGCTTTGCAGCTTTTTAGTTTGATGTAATCCCACATCAAACTAAACATTATTTTTGCTTTTGTTGCCTGAGTCTTTGGTGTAATATCCAAAAAATCATTGCCAATACCAATATCAAGCAATTTTCTTTTTTGTTTATTTAAGACTTTTATGATTGCAGTTCCTATGTTTGTTTAGGTCTTTAATTAATTTTGAGTTGATTTTAGGCAGAGTATAAGACAAGGGTCAAGTTTCCCCAATCCCATTTAGTGAAAAGACTGTTCTTTCCCCATTGTGTCTTGGTGCCCTTGTTGAAAATTAATTGATTGTCTATGCTTCACTTTATTTCTGAGCTCTTTTGTTGTCTCCTTGGTCTGTGTGTTGAGTTTTCATGCCAGGAACGTGATTTTAGTAGCTTTGTAATACAATTTGAAATCAGGAAATAAAATATGATGTGTTGAACTTTGTCTTTCTCAAGAATTTTTTTTTTGTCTTGTAGTTCTACATAAATTTTAGAATTGTTTTTTCTATTTCTGTGAAAAATAATAATGGATTTTAATATTGTGTTGAATACATGTATCACTTGAATAGTATGGCCATTTTCTCAATTTTAATCTTCAATCTATGAATCTTGTATATTTTTCCACATCCCTCTGCTGAACATACACCCAAGGAAATGAAATCAGCACCATGTAGAAATATATGCACTCTCATATTTATTGCAATGTTGTTCACAGTAGCCAAAAAATGAAAATAACAGAAGTATCTGTAAGCAGCTGAGTGAATAAAGAAATTGTGATATGTATACACAGTGAAATATTTTTCAATATTTTAAAAGTAGGGCATTTGCAGATAAATGCTTGCAGTTGGAGAAGATAATGCTAAGTGAAGTTAGCCAATCCCCCCAAAAAACAAATGGTAAATGTTTTCTCTGATATAAGGTGAATGACTCATAGGGGGGTAGGGAGGGGAGCATGGGAGGAATCGAACTCTAGATAGGGCAGAGAGGTGGGAGGGAAAGGGAGGGGGAAGAGGGTTAGCAATGATGGTGGAATGTGATGGACATCATTATCCAAAGTACATGTATGAAGACATGAATTGGTGTGAAAATACTTTATATACAGAAATATGAAAAATTGTATTCTATATGTGTAATAACAATGGTGATGCATTCTGCTGTCATGTATTTAAAAAATAAAAGCAATTTTAAAAAAGTAGATATTGAACCAGCTGTGGTCACACATTTGTAATCCCAGTGACTTAGGAGGCTAATGCAGGAAGATTTCAATACCAGCCTGGGTACTTTAGTGAGACTCAGTTTTAAAATAAAAAGTTCTAGGGATGAAGCTCAGTGGTAGAGCGTCCCTGGGTTCAATTCACAGTACCTAAGAACTAGAGATTGTGTCATCTTCAATAATATGGATAAATTGATAAAACATTATGCTAAATGACATATGCCAAATGCAAAAAGAAATATACTGCATGGCCTCATGTATAGACTCTTAAAAAAGAGTCAAATACATAGAACAATGGAACAGTGACTACAGTGCAGATAGAGGGGATGTGCAGTTATGAATAAGTCTAGAGAGCTAAAGTGCAGAATGGGAACTAAAGTTAATATTATATTATATGCCAAAAATTACTAAGAAGTATATTTTAGAAAGTCTTAACATCAACATACACATACGCAAAGGTACCTATGGAAGTGGATGGATAGGATAATGAGACTGCAGTAATCATTTATGTGCACATATATCATACCGTATACCTTAAATATATATGTGTATATGTGTGTGTGTGTGTGTATATATATATATACACACACACACACGCACATGTATATACATATATCTTTAAAGATATATGCATGTATCTTTAAAGAGAAAATATTAAAAAGAGCTCAAAGTGTCCAAAGTTAAAATTGAGAATATATACAATTCTTTTCTAATCATCCTTAGGAAATAGAGAACTCAGGGCAAGACTCCCGCTCCATGCAATGGATTCCACATAATGGTCTTTACTTCCTCATTTTACTTGGTATAAAAGATATAAGAAATAAAATCAAAGTTCTCATTTTGTAATCTATCGCAAAAAAAGGTTGAGCCAGCATTTCACACAGCCTGTATTTTTCCTGTCTGCAAAACTGCTTATGAGTCCATTTCTACCTTGCAGACAGCCTTAGATAATATGATGATCACCACCGGGTGATATCAACCTTGACTCCAATTTGGGAGACAAGAATCCATGAGGAAATAAGCTCAACTTCCAATTCCCATTCCAACCAATTATTTTAGTTCTGAGGTTTGTAAAAACAATAGTGTGTGTGCTCCTGAAATAAATGGGACAAGGAACAGAAGTTAAAGAGATACAATGCCCTTGAGGCTTTCCTTTCATTTACTGGTTTTCTCTTGCTATCTGCTCTAGTGCTCACTGTTAGTGCACTGGGCCCACAAGTTGTTCTAGATGTCAAGAGGAAAAGCAAAAGGCTCTATTCCTACATCCTATGATCTACAAGGAGAGAAGAAATAAGCATACACCCATTTACCTTCACCCACTGCCTCCTGTCCATCCTTACTCAAACAGAGTTGAACTTGATCAGTAACCGTTAAGTTACGGATGTATATAGTGTTTCTAAACCCAAGTGGAAAAAAAATGAAATGCCATAATCTCCTCCTTCTAAAGAAACGGAGCTAATATAAAAGCATGAATATTGATAGGAAAGAACTGTTAAATGTAAAGACATCATCCTAAATATGTAAAGGAAGAGAATCCCAAACAAAACACCAGTTTTAAGCAACTCTGTGGAAATTGCCTTCTTTCCATAGCAATACCTCTTTATCTTCCCCAAACTTTATCTTCCCCAAATACTAAAAAGCATTCACATGGAAATCTGATTCCTCAGTTATTTTTGGTATCAAACTAGTGACCTGACACCAGAATTCCAGTTTTCCCATAATGCTCCCACCCTCCTATGTTCCCTACCCTGTTTTGGTCAGAAAATATATTCTGGCCTTCTTAGGGTAAAGCATTATAGAACTAATAGCAAAGGGTAGGAAATTATTTACATTGTTTAGTAATAGCTAAAAAAGGGAGGATATAAAAAAGAAGTCATAAATCAAGAGACATGAATTGCTTTAGAAATAAGTCCATACTGATACCAGTAAGAATACTAGGGTTTTTCTTTCATTCTTTGTTAATGCCAAACAATAAAGAAATCATTTCTCATTTTTGTTAAAATTTGTCATAAGAGATTTTTAAAAATTCAAAAAAATGGTATATTAAGGAGGTTTAAGTGTATAAGGATGCATGTTACACATATTAATCCAATGTAATATATTGCAATATGCATATCCAGAGCGGGTTACCTAGATATTAGCTAGATTTATTCCATGAATATTCACAATAGACCAGTTTTGAATGCAGCAAAATTAGGTAGTATAAAAATGTACAATGGAAATAAAATTCTATAATTTTCTGTATACATGTTTTCATTCTATATTTTTGTTCTGTGTATTTCTGAGATTTATATAAATTGTGAAAAAAAAAAAAAGCTTAATTTTATCTATGAAAGACAGGCAACTGGTCACTCCCTGAGAGGCAGAGGAATATTACACAGACTACTCAGGCCTCAAGCCCAACAACTAATTATTTAGTCATGATTTTGAAAACCAAGATAAGAATCCATTATTCATGCTCCTTCTGGGGAAAAAAAAAATCTGATAATCATTAGACAAGAAATGTTAATTTTCATGCCCTGAGCATATAACCAGTGCAGAAGCATATGGCCTATTTGATATTTGAATATCATTTTAAATGTTCCTTTGTACCTGAAATTTCTGCTCAAAATTTAAACAATGTTGAATGATAAAGTAGCATGAAATAACTATTTCATGATCTAAGAACTAGTGTCTTAAAAATGAGATCCTGAAATACTTTAGTATATGAAAAGTTTGGGCATAGGATTGTCTTGAGGGAAAACTAAAAAGAAAAACTGGAGTTGAATGTTTAAAAGACTACTGAGTCTGTGGTTTATTTGATATTAAATTGTCTGTTTAATACCATGTAACATAGCAGATCAATGGTAGAAGTCAGATTAATTGCTTACTTTTTTTCCCCCCAAGAGTGGGAATATTGAAGGTTCTTGATATCTGCTACACCTCTATCTGTTGTCTACAAGTTTCAATACTAAACATACATCCCAATGCGAGATGTATGACTCAAAATGATGTATGACTATAAAATGAAGTAGACCAAATTTGTCCCTAACCCTTTACTTTTGGGAAAATTCATTCCCTGAAAACCTATAAGTACCAGTATGAAGTCAAAACGTTCCTTCTTCCAGAGGAATACTCATTTTCCAATCCTCTCTACCTAAGGATAATGAACTTAATGAATACTCATGGAAATCATGCTAATGCAAACAGCATAGGTTTTGGAGTAAAACACAGTGTGGTTTTGCCTTTAGTTTCCATGTAAACATACACAAGGAATCTAACTCCTCTGACCTATAATTTCTTGGTATGAAGCATTCTCTTAAGATCACAAAAAGATCAACTTGGGAAAAAAGCACTTAACACAGGCCCTAGCACATTGTGGGTAACAGCTGACAATGAAAGGTAATGGCAGAGCCTTAGAGACTGATTGTGATGTGAAATTGTGTCAGCTTGACTGGACCGCATGTCCAAATACACATTGTTTCTGGCGGTTGCTGGGAGGGTTTTCCTGAGTTGGTGGCCTGAGCAAAGCCAGTAGCCCTCCCTAGTGTAGATGCACATGATTCAATCCACTATGGGCCTTAACAGAATAAAATCAGGAAAAGGAGGAATTTGTTTCTTTTTTTTTCTTTTTTTTCCTGGCTCAGTGCTTGAGTGTTCATCTCATCTCTTCTTTGCCTATACTCAGACGGAGACTTACACCCCAGCTCCCCTGATTCTCTAGCTTTCAGACCCAGACTGAATTACACCACCAGGTTTCCTCGGTCTCCCGCATGGCAACAGTAGATAATAGGTCTTCCCATTCTCCAGGTATTTTTCCCATGTATGTCTAACCCCAATACTTGTGTTTTTCACCATGATAAGTGGATACTGAGGAAACATTACAACAGGAAACCAAGAACAGAGAAAGGATTGAAGTGAAGGGAGGAATAAGTGAGATGCTTCCCTATCCTAAACTGTATCATCTAGTCACTAACTGGGAAGCTATTATATTAAATATTTACCATCTGGACAAAAGGAATGGTCCTGTTGACGGAGCAAAAACTGGACAGGTACACTTAGGGCAATAGTTGTTCTGTGTAATTACCTCCCAAATGCATTTTTCTTTTCCTTTATTTGCTTAACAGGCAGCTTGGGCCTCAGCTTCAATATTCTGCAAACCACAGATACACAGATCTGGATCTCGAGGAGGGTTCCAGGTAGTGTCTCTTGATAGATTTCAGATGGGAAGAAAGCAATTCCCTCCACCCCACCTCCACCCCTGCACTTTGAGGAAGGGGAGGAACATAAAGCACCCACTGTGAAGAGATCTAACCTCACCTGCCCAAGTTGTTCCCTTTATTGCTTTAGATGGGTGTGGTAATAAGTTTCCAACACCAGTTTTTGGCTCTCTCCTAAGTCTGGGTCCTTTGTTATGTGTGGGAGTGAATAGAATCTGTCTTCTTGGGGGACTGACTAAACTTGAGATCACAAGAGTTCCATGTTCACATGTGTTGCTCCCCTCACAAAGAATAGAAACTTTGAACTCTTTCATTCAACAACAAATCCGTAGTCTTCTCTGTACCCTCTTCATAAATGTCACTTTTTCGTTGCTAGTTATACAACAGTGGATGTGTGATGAGGGTAATGACTTCCATTGTAAAGCTATGCAAATGAATTCAAGTGTGCTGTCAGATGATGAAAGGAAAAATGATGAGGATTTTATTCTACTTGTTCTAGAGTAAACATTGGTAAACTAATTACACGATACACCTCCAATGAATGCCTCTGAATGGAGGGAGAGCTTCTGATTACTGGTTTTGTCTTTATTTCTGTTTGATAAATTACATGTAATTATGGTGTAATTAGGTAACACCTTTAGCATTAAAGAAAAATAAGCCACGTAATAAGGTATAATTTCTGAGAACAGCATAAATTCTAATGATTGTAAATAAAGCGACCAAATGATAACTCTGTGAATTCATTAAAACAGTTTGGTGAATATTTTTTAAAACATTACTTTGCATAATAGAGAACTTTATTCAAAGTGTCAGTTCTAAAAATTCTTTATAAAAAAGAAACAAAAGAAACCAGTCTCACTTGTAAATATATCTTATAATAGGTAAAATCTACCCACTAAATAGAGCCTTGGAAATTGCAAAAATTGTTTACCAAATTCTCCTCAGTAATTAGCCACAACTCATTAAATTGAGTGCGTAACTAGTTAATCACAACAATAAACTTCAAAGGCTTTGCCATTTGACATTTAGCCATAAATTGCCTTAAGTCTCCCTCTTCTGTCCTATCACAACACCCAACTACCTTCCTTCATTCCACATTCAAGGGTGAGATATCTGGAAACCACTTTCAGCAAAGTTTACTTGTTCAAGTGTATTTTAATATGCCTTTTTGATCAAAATGCAAAAAAATAATAACAGTGACTGCTATTCATAACTCACTACCACATTCTCTTTTACAAAATGCCAACAAAGGGATGCTTTCCATCCCTTTTATTTCCTAATCGATAAGTGAAGAAAACATTTGCCTCGTGCCAAGGTAACATTTGGAGATTAGTGATAAAACTTCCAAAATGCACCAGAGATTACAATATCTTCAACAAATCTTGGCATGGAAATTCCAAGATTATTCTCTCTTATCGTCTTCTACCTTCTACCTATAAATTCCCCTTGCTTCGTACTCCTAAAAAAAAAAAAAAAAATCTATACTAAAAGTTCTCCCTTTTTCTATTATACTATGATGATTAGAGAGTCTTTACTGAAAATGGAATTTAAAATCCACTTGCACTGCCAATTGGCATGCTTGCCTTCGTAACTGAAGTCTTTGGATCCTGGTTTCTACCACCATTCCAACTTTTGCACTGGCCTTAGGCGATTCCAAGTTATGTTGGTAATAAATAAGATACCGGTCTGCATTACTACTGTGGGGCATCCAAGTTCTCCATTTCATCTCATCTAACAACTCCTTCTGGCATACTATGGACATGGTTTTATATCAAAACTCCTCAGCTTTGGAATACTAAATTCAGATATCACCTCCCTTACCACATCTACCCATACTTACATTTCACTTCTTCAAACATTTCTGCAACTTCATTTTCTGACCTCATTAGGACTTTTAATTCATCCCTCTATCTTCTTTCTATATATAAGCTTTCCCTTTTAATATTATTCTTCCTAGAAAAAGAAGATGATATGATATGGTAGTAGTGCTTGCTTAAACAAGCATGCACTTGTTTAAACACATAAGTACTTCTAGCTTCTGAGGAAAGTAAGAAAAAGAGTAAGAATAAAGACAAAAACAAAGACTTAGCTGATTTGTGTTGACACCTTCACCAAGAAGTTTTCTTGGGGGGGGGGGGGGATGGAAGCAATACCCCATGAGTTGAACAGAAAGACTCATGAAAAGAATTTTGAACTTTAAATTAATCAAGTATTTGCTGCCAAATTTGACTATTTTTTAAAAAACATAAGATTGAGTTATCTCAAGTTGGCAAGTTTTTCCACCCTGAGAAAATGGGTGGTAAACTTCAAGGGAGATCAAAATTTTAAAATTCAGGTACATTTTTTTCAGTTTGAATTCATCATTTTTTATTAAAGTCTATCAAAGTGGCCTCTGAGGTTCACTAGTTTAGTCATTCTTTTCCTAATAGGCTGAACATAATTTTCAAACTATAATGTAATTTTCAAACTATAAGACATGGCCCATCATGAATCAATGTGTCATGAAATCAATGTGAGGAATCTATAATCAGAACACTTTTTAATATGGTAGAATGGAATGATATGGCATGACATGGAATGGAATGGAATAATAGTAGGCCCATAGAACATGTAGTTAAGTCTTAATACTATTCCATAAAATTGTGTATGCATATGTACTTATGTATGTATTAGTGATGAAAGAACACCATCTTTTGTACAGTTCATCTTAACCAAAAATAAGTCTGAAAGCACAAATTTGAAAACCTCTAAGTAATGATCATCTTTCACAATACCAGCATTTGTGTCTTAGTAAACCAAACATATTCAGATTGCTTCTGAATATCTACCTCAGAAAAAATTGTCTTACAGAAATAAGATGCAGGAAATAAACAAAAGCTTAAATTCCATCAAATAATGTGTCAAAACATAACCTATTTTTAAAAATAATATTCTATCCCGAGTTCATCTATTTCTCTAGATAGGGCAGAGGGATAGGAGGGAAAGAGGGGGCATGGGGTTAGAAATGATGGTGGAATGTGATGGACATCATTATCCAAAGTGCATGTATGAAGACATGATTGTTGTGAATACACTTTGTATCAATCGGAGAAAAGTTTGTGCTCTATATGTGTAATATGAATTGTAATACATTCTGCTGTAATATAATTAATTAAAAAATTATATTCTAAAATTGAGTGTGTATCATTGAGGGTTTCTTTCTTCAGCATCTCCCATGAAACTAGGAAATGAGAAATGTACTAATGAATCTTTTGCTCTAGGTGCTGCTGCCTCTGCCAGTTTTGTATTGAACAATCACTATAAACAAGAGGCCTACAAAGTAGACATGAGTGAACTCCAATCCTTTCTCCACTAGCTATCAGTTCAAGATTTTTTGCAAGTTATATAACTCCTCAAAATTTTTCTTTCTCATCCTTATGTTGGAGGTGACATTCCCAACTTTCTGAGTTATATGTATTAAATGGTATAACATATGCTTTATATATCATATAATCTTGATCCCTTCATCTTCTCTATTCCTTTTCCTTCATGAATCCATATGTATTTCTTTTTAAATTTTTTAAATTAATTTTAAAAAACTAAATGACAGCAGAATGCATTACAATTCTTATTACACATATACAGCACAGTTTTTCATCTCTCTGGTTGTATATATATATTTCTAAGTACAGTAAACATCCCAAAGCTTCTGGCTTGATCTTCTGACAAAGGTTTTCTGGCATATAATACTTGATTATATGTCATACTTATTATCTAATATAACTGCAATGTAACCAAATTATTTTCAAAAAGAATATAAGCCAAATTAATGACATCATGAATTTTTCATAATTTTTGTTCTCCTTAATCATTATTTTCTTCTGTTCTCCTATTCATAGTTGAACAGGACATCTGTTTGGATGAGTTTCTCTTCAGTAATGCCAGAATGTCCTCTCAAATATTTCAAGTCAGGTTTGGAAATCTGGAATCTCTTCTGCATAAATGGAATTGTTGTTTTATCCAATAAAGGCATGCTGTCAGCTTCAAGCTTATGTTCATAGGCAGAGGGAAAGTGAAGTACAGCTCAAAAGGAAGATTGTCTTATAGTTCCATCAAAATTTGTTTTATGAAATAACTGAAATGAATATCATCGTGATTCAATTGACCTAACAAAAGGTTACTATTTTACTCTGCCTCAATTCAGAACTAGAGTCTATCATCATTTCTTAGATTATCCATATAAAATATCTGCTATGATCCATTGAAGAAATGAGAAATTAGATGAGAAGAATAAACATAGTGAAGGATTAAACAACTCAATGGAAGTCCTAAAACAAGAAGCATTTATAATACTAATAAAAGTCTCGTTATTAAAATACAGATAACTATAGTTAGCACCACATTAATAGAGTAAGATTGGGATTTGTGTGTACAAATTGATTCTCCCCTTTTCCATTGATTCATATCTCCATCAATGTGGAAGACTTCTAGAAACAATGAGCAAAGGTGAATTAACTCCACAAATTCCAAAAGTAGCCCCATAGATTCATATTAAAGCATCAACATCTATACTAAAAGTTTTTTTTAATTAAAATTCTTCACACAGACATACCTTTGTTTCTGGACATCAAAAAGGAAATTGAGCATAATAGTATTAAGAGACATAACTTTGAAGACAGCATCACCTTTGGAGCAAGCTAGTTCTCAATTTTTAACAATCCTGATTTACTGAATGTGTTTATTTAATAACAGGTTAAAACATTTTTAACATCTGGTAACAATATTTATTTGAGTATATTCTGTATTTCAGAAAATGATAGAACAAGGTAAAATACTTTGAAGTACATATGAGACATATAATAAGCAAAACTACAATCTCTCTTTATGTCAGACATATTCATAAATGATCTAACATTTCATAATTTACACTACTTTTATTTCCTTGTTGTTTTTGGTATATGCTTACACTAACAAGCCCATGTGGGGTCTGGCATTCTTAATACAGGAAGAGTATAAGGTAGCATTATTGGATGGTTTTACCAAGAGATAACATAAACCATGGTCTTAATTTTCAAAATCTACACTAACAAAGCAGATGTCTGCTCTGTGACATGAATCTAAAATTCAAACATATGTAAACAGAATGTTTTGTCTAAATTAGAATAGAAGCTTTTTTGATGTCATTTTTTAGTTTTCTTGTTAAGTCATTGTCACTGTATGCTTGTATCCAGTTCATCTTTCATACATATTCATTTCAATTGAATTATTTTAGGTTCTATTTTTTATTAGAAATCAGAGAGAGGCATCAGAATCATAATTACAGATACATATTTGACCAAATTCCCTTTTGTAAAACTGTTGAATTTGAATATATACCTTCTATTTTTATCAATCACAAATAGTGAATATTCACTTAAAAGTCTCTTAATTTATGAAATATCACGCCTAATTTCACAAAAATGCAAAATTGGTTTTGCTAAATTTTGATTTAAAGTTTTTTAATAAAATCTAAATTAAAAGAAAGAAGTTGAATGGCTTGCCACAGATATCTGATTTTTATTCTCTAAGAAGCAGCTAACAATTCTACTTCAAAAAGTTTGAAAATTTAATTTTCAAGTAATATTTTTGTTTTATAGCCATCTATTGGATTGCTCTGGTTATTTTATCATGGGTTCATCTGCTTTGCACAACCTTTAACAAAATTTTCACTAACTCTCTGTATGTCAATCGTTAAGAATGATTAAAACCAGGGAGAAAGTACCAACAAGATTTTAGGTTATAACCATGTCATGGGCATTATGTAAGATGCTTTATTTCTTATCATATCAATGCTCCAGTATTTTAACAGACAACAAAAATAGAAATTCATCTAGCAATATGGAACAATAGTGTTTTAAAATAATTTGTAAAGAAAGAGCTTCATCTAGATTTCTAATATATAGCCTCTCAACATCGTTTATTTATATCACTGATAATATGTTGCAGTGTTGTGCCACAGTCATGTAATATAAGTTGATTTCATTTTATATATATTTAGCACTGAAATGCATATATTTTAATTTAATCACATTTCAATTAATTTTGATTTGTGGCTTCTTTTCAATCAAAATGAATTTAGAAAATTAATTAAGTTGTGGACAAGATATAAAAATGAGATTATGTGAAAGGTCCATATGAGACCACATAAGAAATAAAATGTCATCTGTCATTTTAATTTACTGTACCCTTATCACTTAACTATCAAATGATATAGTTCTGACATTTAGAAGAAAGATGATGTGCATAATAAATGTCAAGACTTTTTTATGCAAATACAACTTTATTTTCCAAAAGCATAATAACAAAAATGCAGGTATCCATCACGTAATTTGTTCTTCTTTTCACACTTTAAGCTTTACCTAGAAACACACATCAGCCAAACCTGATATCTGTTGCCTAGCAACAATCTGACAATTGTATGCTTTAGATGACCTGGATATACACCCAACTTTTAACCCTTATACAACTGAATTAATTAAATACTTAGAAATGCTTTCGCTTCCTAACTAAACGAATGTTGAAATAGAATTTAATTTTAATGTTGAATAACTTAAAGAGGCCAATTTTCTCATTAAAAGAACCAAAGAATTGAAAATAAATATAGTAAAGAGTAGTTGAAATACCAATAAATTATAAAAAGAACATGGAATAATGATTTGAAATTTTCCCCTAAAAAAGTACACTGAGAAATTCTATATGTGCAGCTTCAGCTTCTCCCTTTATCATCTAATTTATATGTGTGCATATTTTGCCAAATTTTCAATGTCACAAAAAATCTGGAAAATAATATCATTGACATTATTTCAGTTTTGTCAATGACAGACTTCTCCAGTACTTAAAAACAAAAATCATAAAACTAAACAAAGAGAAGTTAATCTGCCAAGCATTCAGGCAAACATGCTAAACTCTACTGTAAATATAGAGCAATAAAATTAAGGATTGCATCTGTTGAAAATAGTTTTACTTCCAGAAAATACACTTACTGAATATATTATGCAAGCACTCACAAATAAAGATAAAAGACAAAGAGAGAAGCCAAAAGTCTTCCAAAAAAAAAAAAAAGTTACATTTAAACAAATAAATGTTTCTGCCTCTTGGGGCTAAAAAAAAATCATCAAATACACTGCCGCACTCTCTGACAACACTGTATCATTAAAATTTTCACTTGTAAAATCCAAGTGTTTAAAGTTCTTCCAAAAACTAATTATAAGTAGAAAATAATTTCCTCATCCCCATAGTTAACTCATTAGTTAATTTACATGGGTTAAAGTATGAAAAAAATATTTGTGTTTGTGTGAATATATGTATTTGTGTTTTCATGTGCACATATAATTCAGAACAATTAATTAAAAATAAAACTAACTAGGTACTCATATACTTAATTTTTAGAATTTTTAACCTATTTAATTAACAATATGTTCCCAGCATAATTGAATAAATTTGTCACAAAGATCAATTTATTAAACCCTGAATGATAAATCAGATTTGATATTTAAATAGGCTAAGTAGTTACAATATTACAGATGTCCCTTATTAATTGCAGAGAAAAACTTTGATTTTCCAGAGGTAAAACATAACAGTTGATTATAAATGTTTTTTTTCCATATATGAAGCAATTTAAAAACAATGAAATCAACCTTTACTATTCAATTTGTAAGGTTATAAATGTAATTCAATTAATGTTTTTTAATTAATCAAACATTTTATTAGAGTTTTTGACAAAATTTAAATAAAACGTGGAAGGTAACAAGAGAAAAATAAGGGAGCCATATGTTCTGAGAGTTTTGCATCAAATAAAAAGGCAAGCATGGTAACTAAAAGAAAATTCAGAACCAAGTCAGAATATTTGTTGCTGTTTTCAAAGATGGAGAGGAAGAATAAAGACAATAATGACCAGAAAGAAAGAAAGAAAAAAAAAAAAAGCACTGTTGATTAACTGAGAGAATAGCAAAATCCGCGAAAAGGAAGGAACGGAAAGGTTCTAAAACTTAGGAGAAAGGACAGCATCTGGTATCAGAACTAAAGAGTGAATGTCAATATAGACCACTCACTTTATATGTCATAGTGAACATTGGGCAGACATATAGGGCAAGTTTCACCTTTATAATTTCCCTTTGTGTGGAATCAACTGGACCATTTCTTATCATCTTATCAAAAATGAAGAAAAGAAAAACCACCTTCCCATCATCAATCCTTTAATGCAGCCAGGAAAGGGTTCCAGCTCTACACTGGGTATGAATGTCCACCTGTAGGTGGGAGAGGCAGTCAATATAGCTGGAAGCAGCCAGGAACACTGGGAGCAAGCATCTTCACACACTCTGGTAAAAATGTCCTTAAGCTACTCTGACCATGCTCCCTAAAACGTCACATATGCTGTGCATGCACAAGTCCAAAGGGTCTAGAACAAAATGCTCATACTGTAGAATAAGAAGGGGAAAGAAATTAACTATTCGTGGACAGACTTTATTTCAAGTGTTTAAAAACTCTACACAAGTTATCACCTTTGGATTGTGGCATCAGATAAATCTAGAGGCCAGTTTAGGTTTCTCACATCCATAACTACATGAACTTCAGCAAGTTATTGAATCCTTATGAGACTAGATTTCCCTTGTTAATTGAAAAGAGGAGCAATACCTGATTAAAATGACATGAAATTATATATGTAAAACACTTGGTACAGTTTCTGGAACACAGACATTGCTTTGAAACTAAGGAAACATGTATAATATGCCGTATAGAACAAAGTATTTTACACTTAAAAATATTCAAAAATATTCTGATGCTATGAAAATAAGAAGCAGAATAGACTTTAATTTTGCAACCATTCTGTACCCAATTTGAGTATGCTAATTTATCTATAGTCTAAAAAAACCTTTACAAAGACAATTACGCTCATTTTACTAAAGGAGAAGGGTGTGACTCAAACCATTTTTGTAATTGATCAAAATTCACTCACCTAGCAATTTTTAGAATGTAATTTATGGCAGGTAGTTTTCTAGATGCCTAAATATGGAGAAATCAGTCACTAAGACAGAAGGAAGGCAAACAACACTACTCTTCTAATCTGGGCCATTTTTATTCCAAAGCTTCTTTTCCTTTCATATGCTAGTTTCTAATTTGAAACAGCTAAATTGAATGCCCTTTTCCCTTGTGGTGAGCAACAAAGAGAATTCTAACAAGGTAGCCTTGGCTTTAATCAGCATAAAATATCTAAACCACAGATTGAGTGGGTTTAGTATATAAATCCCAGAGGAAAGCTAATGAAACCAGAATGTTGAATATTGTTACATATATATTCAGCTATAATTGGCCAGGAGTAAATGTTGGCTTTATATAAGCAATCAAGCTAAAATAATTATTTAGTTTTAATGTTAGTAAAGATTCAAGTTAAAGGTTAATGGAATAGCTCATGCATTCAATGAACATTTATCGAACACCTCCTAAGTGCCAAAGTGTAACTCTTAAGTTAGGAATTACAGAGGTAAGAATGAGCAAGTCAAATGCAGGACTAGGGTGAAGAGTCTTGCACAAGATATAAGGAAGAGCTAAATGAGGATAGAATGTGATAGGTTCTATGATGGGGTCAACATATATTGTGGGGGCACATCATATGAATAGATGTCTCCAGGACTTAGGGATCATGGGAGTTTTTCTGGATAAAATGGTGTCCATACTAAAACTAGAAGTCTATTATAGTTTCATGTGTCTGCTTGACTAGACAATGTAATGTACAGATGTCTGTTTCAACATTGGGTCTAGATGTTTTTGTGGAGATATTTTTGAATGAGATGAACATTAGAATATGTAGACTAAGTAAAAGAGGTTCTTCTCCCCAGTGTGGATGGGCCTCATCCAATGAATAAAACAAAATGGTAGAATAAAGAAGAATCTCTGAGGCATAAGTTCCCTCCATTCTTTGTACTTGTACCTGGACAGGACATTGCACCACCAGCTGACCTGCTTCAGGCCTTTTAGACTGGGACTATACCATCAGCTCTCTGGGTCTCCAGCTTGCCCACTATATCTTTTAGAATTTCTTAACCTCTATAATCACATGAGCCAATTATTTTATAATAAATTTCTTTCTACATGCTTGCATAAATACATATTATATAGGTCCTGTTTCTCTGGAGAACCCTAATTAATATAAGAATGCATCATGAAGATGGAGTAGAAAGAAATGTCTGAAGCAAAAAAATGGTATTTCCAAACATCTCTGAAATAAAACTGTGAATAAACTACTCCAGGAACTACAATAGGTTCAGTGGCACTGTTTCAGAGAATGCTGAGGAGAAAAGTCATAGAGATAAGGCTAGAAAAGGCAACTGGGAACAAATTATGAAGATAACTCCTAACTGGTACTTCACAGACCACGTTTTGCTGATATAACAGAATACCACAGATCAGATCATTTGTAAAGGAGTAAAAATTTATTGCTCTCAGTTCTAGCAGCTGGCAAGTCCAAGACTGAAGGGCAATATCTGGTGAGGCTCTTCTTACTGAATTATAACATGGACCAAAGCATCACATACTGAGAGAGGATGTAAGAGAGAATGGAGGGGGTATGAGCAAAAGAACACGCAACATTCATACAATAACCAGTTTCTGAGATAATGAAAATATTAATTTCATGAGGGTCCATCCCTCATGACTAATCACCTTTTAAACATCACACCTACAATACCATCACAGTGGCAACTTAATTTCCACATGAGTTTCAAAGGTAACATTCAAAATAAAACATCATGTGGCATAGTTTTAATTTTAGTTTTAGGACAGAGGGTATCCATTCAAATGATTTAATCATGAGAGTGGTACGATACACATGACTCTCTGCCTACATTTGTACCTATGCAAGAATCAGGAAAATCAAATAAGCCAATGTTGCCATAAATTGGGTATGATGTTTTGGCTTCATTTCCTGAAAAGGCCCATGAACTAAAGAGGCCACCAGCCTGTGCTGCTGTTTGGAGATGATGGGATCCTTTGAAAGTGGAGCTTAGTGGAAGTGAGTTAGGGCCTGGAGACATACCCTTGAAGGAGACATTTTGACCCCAACTTTTTTCTTTCTCTCTTTCCTTCCTAGATATCAGGACATAACAGCATTGCTCCACCACACTCCCTGCCATGATGTTCTGCCTCACCAGAGACCCCAAAACAATGGATTCAACCAACCATGAATGGAACCCTCATAATGGTGAGCCAAAATAAACCACTTCTTCATTAAGTTTACCTTAGATATATTAGAAAACTAACAAACATAGAAAATTGGTAACAAAAAGTGGGGTCATTGTTGTCACATTGTGGTTCAGAAGTCTTTGGAATTCATTTGTAGGAGGAATTTGGAAATTTTTGGAGAATTGAAATAGAGAGCACCTAGAATGTTGTATATGGAGCTTAAGGGCTGATTCAGGAGGAGGCTCAGAAGGCTAATAGAAAAGTGGATTGTAAAGGCTGTACTGGTGAGGTTTCCAATCGAAATAAAAACCTGCTGGGGTACTGAACTAGAGATGGGTGTGATATATTTTGGCAAAGAGCATGTCTCCTGTTTGTCCATGCTCTGAGACTCTGGGAGGCTGAGGTCAAAGATGTGGATTATTTTATCTGGCAGAGAAAACTTGAAGGCAGCACAGCATGAGTATTGCTGACTCCTTTTTGCTAGATTTATAGTGATAATCAGGAAAAAATAAAAATAGAGCTAAAAGGTTTGAAAAATTTGTAATTTGAAAAAGAAAAAGGATATGTGTTTCAGGCTGTGGTTAAGGAGGGTATGGTTGCTAAAGAGATTAATGCCATTAAAAACAAACCAAGTACTTTGTACAGACATGGTAGAGTGCCCAGAGGATATCTGGCAAGATCCCACCCAGTTTCAGGCTCAAGTGTGTAAAAGTACCTCAGTACACATTGCTCTCACGAGGCTATATATGGAATCATTTCCCCTATGTTTGTTTCCCTGAGTTCATCCATTAGGGCACTCAGAGGCTGCTGCAACTATAGTTCACATAGGTTCAGACTGAGCTCCCACTGACAGCAGACCTTGAAGTCATTCACATCAAATCCACATGATGCTGAAGAGTTATGAGGTTACAGATTCTCCTACCAAGATTTTAAAGGAAACCATGGAGGTCAAGCAGACTTAAATTCCCTGAAAGAAGCTCCTGACAGGGTAATACATAGCAAGGTTCTAAACATGAACCTGAAGCTACAGTGGGGACCTCAGGAGGTTAGAGATGCAAGAAATGTGAAATTCTTGCCAATGCTTACATAGGAAATGAGCATACATAACCAACCCAAGAGAGAGGTTATGTGGGCTGCAGACAGTAAGGTCATAGAGGAAGAGCTATACAAGCTCTTTGATACTCATATAAGGTTAGCATGTGCCTTAGATGCCAGACATAGAACAACAGGACTTAAGTTTTCCTAGCCTGCATTCGGTGTTGCTTTAGCCCAATCCTTCCTTTCTATGCCTTCCTTCCTATTTATAATAAGAATGTTTACATTGTGCCATTTTATCCTGGAAAATATAACTTTCATTTTTATTTTTTACAAGAGCTCACAGATAACTTTGCTTGAGTCTCAGAGGAGACGTTGGACTTGCACGTTTGAACAATGCTGGAACAGTTATGACTTTGGGGACTCTTTAAGAAGGACTAAAAACATTTTGCAGGACTAAAAACCTCCTTTGGAGGTCAGGGGAAGAATTATGTTGTTTGGATTTTAAATGTTCCCTGAAGGCCCATGTTTGATCAGTCTGAAGCACTATTGGAAGGTGCTGGAACCTTCAGAATGTAAGGCCTAACAGAAGAAAGGTCATTGGGGAGCATGCTCTCGAAGAGGATTTTTGTACCCAAGTTTCTTTTTCTGTCTATCTTTGTTTCTCTACCACCTGCCACCATGATGCAAACAACTTTGCTTCTCCATATAGTACCCACTATAATATTCTACCTCAGCTGTGTTCCAAAACATGCAGCCAACTGACCATGGTCTAAAACCTCATACACTATGACCCAAAGTAAAGCTTTCCTCATTTAAGTTATTTATCTTAGGTATTTTGTCACAGCAATAGATGTTGATTAGCACACTGGGTAAATTATGCTGACAACCTTCACTGTGGAGATGGAGATCAGGAAATGGAATTGAGTCAAGAGGGTAGAATTCAGAACAGGCTGTGATTCATTGGGTATGAGGATGCTGCTTATACAAAAGGAGGCATTTTGTTGATTCTCAGCAAGAAAACTAGCAAGTCTATGGGTGGTAGTGCCTCATTTCATTAACATTTGGATGGAAGAAAAAAAAATGAGTTTGGCTCCTCATACTTTAAATGTCTGTAACAATGAATATTAGACAGAATGTAGGCTTGTAATTCAGGAGAAAGGCCTGGTTTGATTGTTTAAAATTGAGAGGTCTTTAGAACACTGCAATTGTCACCCTCACAGAAAAAGAGAGACCTTCGAAGAGAATACTCCTATAGCATTCTTATATAATAAATTGAGTATTAAAGATATGTGGAAGAGTAATTAATGCACCTCATATACCTACTTTCATTATTAATGGAAAAGGACTAGCAAGGAGAACATTTTCTCATAGATGGGAATCGTATGCTAACAGTCATTTTGTGACAGTAACCCACACAGAAAAATTTGAGTAAGGAATAACCAACAATGATATAAGAAGATATAATTATTATAACTAATATTATTTACATTAAATGTTGAAGAATGTTGAAATAAACCAAATAAGTTTTGTTTCTAAGTAAAGCTCCAACCTTTTAAATTTATGTAATTTAATCAAAGGATAAGTGACCACTATTTATTCTATCTTGTTGAAAACGTATATAAAATGAGATGCAGTGGCCCATGCCTGTAATCCCAGCTACTTGGGAGAATGAGGCAGGAAAATCATAAGTTTAAGTCCAGCCTCAGCAATTCAGTGAGACCCTATCTCAAAATAGAATGTTTGCCTTATATGTGAAATCCTGGGTTCAATTCCAGTACCACACATATACCACCCCCCAAAAAAATGCATTTGAGCAATATATCTACCCATCTATAATGAAAAACCATTATAACTTTTATCTCAAGGTGAAATTTAAATTTATCATCTCAAAAAACTTTATATCATTCATGAAATAAAATTGTAACTTGATGGAAATCACACATCAGATTTCATGCATCGTGTTGCATTCAATTATTGCTAAATTGGTCAAACACCAGTACGGACTATTAATATAACATACCAATTCAAAGTTCAAATAGTGAATCTAAAAATATCAATATCATAACAATTCATTAGAGAGGGCACATTGCTCTTCAAAAATTTTCTATCTTAAATACGCTCCAAATAAGCAAAGGTAGCTTCATTTTTTTTTCCCCTTCCAACTTTTCTATTTTTTTTTTTGTTTTGTTTTGTTTTGTTGTTTGTTATGGACTGGGTATTGAACCCAGGGGCACTTAGCCACCGAGCCTTATCCCCAGCCCTTTTTTATATTATTATTTAGAGACAGGGTCTGACTGACTTGCCTGGAGCTTCACTAAGTCGTTGAGGCTGCCTTTGAACTTTCGTTCCTCCTGTCTCAGCCTCCCATGCCATAGGGATTACAGGTGTGCACCACCACTCCTGGCCTTATCCAGTGCAGTATTTTTTCCCTTTACCTTGTCTTTCTTTTTTCACCTCAGAAGCTCATCCTCCAGGAATGGACACTACAAAAGCTATTTTCTATACAAGAATACTCTTAGGATATATTTAGAAGATGCAATAAATGTATTTGCTATTTAAAGCATAAAGATCATCATAGGAAATAGAGTAAGGAAAAGTTGGGTAGAAATGTAAAGCTAGTAATTTCAATAATAACTAATATTTGTTGAGAGATACAGTACGTCACACACTCTGCCAAATACTTTTCTTGATAGTTAAAACAAAAAGCTTGAATAATGATGCAATGAAATTGTGGCCAGAAATAAAGAGAAAGGAAATAACTTTTGTTGAACACCAACACTATGCCAGAACCTTTTCATACATTACTAAATTTATTCTTCACAACCGTACCCAGTGAGGCTTGGATTCAAAGACAGTTCTGCTTGGCCAATAAACCCTCATGCTTTTCCCCAATTATGCTTCTTTTTTACACACATCCTATAGCCTGGTGGCATCAGGAGAGATGCTGGTCCTAAGATAGCTCATAATCATACTGCTGGGAAAACTCTCGAACAAAAAAAAATTTTGAAATTAAAAGGGAATTTGATTTTCGTTTTTATGGTCTAATGACTGTTTCAGAACTGATGGCTTACTGAATAAAAGATAATAAAAGAAGGTAATGGGTATCCAAATTAAGAGCCAATAAGGAAATTCCAGGGTTGTTGTTTTGAACAGAGGAGCAAATGTGTTCACGTAAGTGGGAATATGAAAGTCAACTTTCTTAAGCATACCAAGGTCAATGAAAGAAAAACATTTTATATACACATTCCTAGTCACTTTCTAAATCATTAAAATGTTAATATTAGGAAATACTTGATTTTACTCAAAATCTTCCATATATATTTTTTTAAATGATCTTTAGTTTGAAGCATGACATGTAAACATGCTTAATTTTAGTTTCATTTAAAGAATGAACTATTGGCAAATTATCAACAAATTTCATTTACTCAGCAAATTTCATTTATAGAGTAAATTATATATACATATATACATACACACACATATATATTTTTGTCTTTGTATATGTGAAATCTGAGACCTTATTTTACTCTGAGAAGTGAACCACATAGCTGTAAGTCCAAGATTTGGGGAAAACAGATCAAATGAGAAGGTCACTAAGAGCCAACTTCTTATTTACTTATCAAGAAAAACTCAATCCTGAGATTCACTGTGCTGTGGATTGATTTTGCTAGAGAAGACATTACTATCTCTATTCCAATTAATATTTTGGATTTTTTTAGGATGCTTCATGTTATAAAAGGAGAGGTCACTTCCTCTCCTATGACAGATGTGTATAGGAGGTATAGATTGTGAGCACGAGGGCCAGGAAAACAGAAAAACAGCATTTCTCATTAATGTTAGATGTGCAAGTCTGGAATTTTTGACAAGGTATGTTGTTGAAAGCATAAGTGGTAAAATCACAGGCATTTTGATGAGTCATTTTTCTTTCTTGGAAAGGGCAGGTAAATTGTAACACTAAACTACCTATCTTTTCTAATCAAAATCAGATTACACTGGTATTTAATTTTACAGAATAAAAAATTGAGAAATCAAAGTATAAGATGAGAAATTGTGCTTGATTCTGATAGTGCCATGGGCATAGTATTAAAGGAAAATCAACATATAGGACCAGTTGGAACTGGTTCTCTCCATTAGCTTGTTAGAAAATACAAAAATTATATCAACAGTGCAATCTGCTACCCCAGATACATCTAATTGAAAAAAAGGAGGTCATTAAATTGCAATGAGCTTTTCCATTATTCCATTAATTTCCTTTCAATTTGTAGAAGTTTAATTTAGCTATCCTTAAATTTATAATCTCAAAGAATACTAAAGACTGTAAAAATGCAAAAATAAAACTCATCAATTTTGTCAAAGTTGTAATACAGTTTTCTGTTTTCTTTTAAGAAGCACAAGAGAAACTTATTTAAAACAGAGAAAAGAATTTAAATAGCCATACCTATTGACATTTGCAAAACTCCAGACCTGCATATATTTTATATAATGAGATGATATTCACCCTAGCTCTCTCTTATTTTAATGCTTTCCATGTTTCTTCCGTATCAGCTAATTCAAATGTCTGGAGTTTTACTGTTTTTGTACAGAAGATCTCTTGATTTTCTTCTTTTGACTGAATGACATGCAGAGCACACAACTACGAAAAAAAAGTCAAAGAACATGACATGATAAAATCAAACAAAGTTTAATATCCTTGTGATAATTTCAAAATTTTAAAACTCCATGGAATTTGATGTGCCTTTGACAGTTTAACCTTGTGAACTACAACATGTTCTTTTTTTTCTTCTTTGATTATGAAAATTTTTCTACATACACAACTGTCGAGAAAATAGTATAAAAAATATCCAATTTACATACCACTTATTTAAAAATTATTAACATTTGCCATTGTCAGCATATCTTTTATTGTCATATTGCCTTAAAATACTATGAGTTGTGATGTAATAAAATTCTGCTATATATTTTAATTATAATTTAGGTATAAACTGTGTTCCACAAACTCAAGAATTTAATGAAAAGGAAATTAATTTACATATAACATAAAATTTTACCTATAATCATAATTATTATTTTGTTTATAATTTAATATTTATATATGTACGTGTGTGCAATAGATAAAATATATGTTCAAACATACATATTTATCCACTACCCTGTTTCTTAAAAAATTAAATACTTGGTAGATACTGACTTTTGTTCACCCAAACTATCATGACTAGATTTTTAAATAGTACTTTTAAAATGTTTATTTTCATTTTGCTAAAAGATGCAAATCTGAATTTTTCCAATGTGTAGAATATACATTAATCTAAAGGCAAAAGTTAAGCAATAACCTGGAAATACGCTACACATTCCATCAGAATTTAAATTTTCTTCCCTTTACATTTCTGTAGGTTGTAAGGATGATTCTTCAGTAATATGGTAGAAATTTCTACCAAACTTTCCACATCAATAACATGGGACTGGAGAAGCATATATGAATGAGTAGGCTTGAGATTCATAACATGAGGCAAAACACTGAATATTCCCAAATATAAGGATAGTTAATAAGCCTTTTCCCCAGATTAAATGATTTCAACATGAGGATCCCATTACAATTGAGAGCTAGATAGGAATTTGTACTGGTTTTCTTTACTGTGGTAACAACAAATTCAGAGACTTGAAACAATACAAATTTATTCTCTTAAGAAGACTGATGTACATCTCATAGGGCTAAAATCAAATCTACAGGACTACCTCCCTCTACTTTTTTTTTTTTTTTTTTACCCTTAGAGGAAAACCCATTTCCTACTCATTTTAGGGTTAGCAGAATTCAGCTCCTATGGTTGTAGGCCTGAGATCTTCATTTCTTTGCTGACTCCCAACATTTGGGACCATGCTTAGCTTCCAGAGTTCTCCCTCCATCCCTGGCACATAGACTCCTACATTTCAGAAACAGCATTGGAAGGCCAAGTCCTTCTCATTTCCATCTCCCTCTTACACAGTCAGGAAATATTCTCCTGAGTTTAAGGACTCATATAATAAGGTTGAGTCCACTTGAATAATTCTTCCCATTTGGAGATTTATAATCTTAATGATATCTGTGAAGTCTTAGCTATGTAAAGTAACACAGTCACAGGACGCAGGGATTATGGTATGAAATCATTAAGGGAGCCATTATTCAACCAACCATAGAATTATAGCTTCAAAAATAGCAGTAAATTGACTGCTCCCCAAATCCCAAGCTCAGAAAGTGCCCTTAACATTGCATAACAAAATTTAAAATAAACTTCCCATAATGCTGGGTCTCCACATATTAGAAATAATAAATTGGGAAAAACCTTAATTCCATGAAGAGATTTTCAGTCATCTGTGTATTTACTTATTGATATATTAAGTGTTTATTATGTAACATCTAATGTATCGGATGATAAGGACACAGCTACAAATCAAACATGCATCGTATTGACTTCCAAGGACTTAAATATAGAAGTTGATACATGCCTTAGACAAATAACTATGCAAATTTAAGTACCATAAATATATGCTATAGATAAAAACATACTGGGATTTTCTTAGGACCAGTGCAGAAGAAAGTAACATAGAATGTGCAATCTACTTCTGCAAAGGATGCAGAGTCACCTGGGGTGATTGTAGACAGCAGGGCTGTGTTTACTGACCTTCTTCCTGAATAGTGAAATGACATTCAGACCGATTGCTTTACTATTTCTGATAATGCCTAGTGGTATAAAATGCACCATAGCCCTATGCAAATAGTAAGAGTAATCCTGAGGTCAGTTCTTTGGGATTGTTCTAATCCAAGAGAGCTTTTTCTTAACTGCCAGTTTCTCTTGTTTTCCTTGTAATATCTAGGTGACATACAGATTATCCTATTACTTTGTATTATGACCATCCTATTGCACAATATAATACTGAATAAAGAGCTGATGAGAAAGACTCCACATGGATATGAACTTACAGAATAAAAAAATATGAACTTGAAGATAAAGGTAATATGATCTGAAGAACAGGGAGAGTAACAAATGAAGAAAAATGAACAAAGCCTCCTTAAGATGGGACACCATTAAGCATGCCCTCAAACAAACACACAATGGGTATGTATGTCAGAAGCAGGTGAGAGAGACAAAGAAGCCAAAACAATATTTGAGGAAATAATGATGGAATTTCCAAATTTTATCTTAAAACAAAACAAAACATTAAAACACATCAAAAATCTCTATGAACCCCAAGTAGGATAAGTGTAAAGAAATTCATACCCTGACATATCTTACAAAAAAATGTTGAAAACAAAAATAAAATAAAATAGAAAATCTTGAAAGATATAATTGAGAAACAAAATAGGCAAGGAAACTTTCTCAACCTGATAATAAATACCTACTCTCCCAACCACAATTAAAATGATATTACTGATGAAAAATGTAATGTATTTTTTCACAATGACTGGAAAGAAAGCAAAGTCTGCTTTCACTAATTCTGTTTGAATTTAAACAGGAGGTTTTTACCAGGGAAAATGAGTAAGAAGTGATCTTCAAACATCCAATTCAGAAAAGAGCTAAACAAAGTATTTCTAAATTGCATGATCTTGTATACATCTTTGTGAATCCTAAGGAATTACAATGTATCAGAACTAATAAATCAATGCATCAGGTTTACAGAGCACAAGATCAAATTTAAAGATATATTCATGTACACTGGCAATAAAAAATTCAAAAATAAAATTTAGAAAACATTATCATTAATAATAACATCAAAAATAAAATGTTTAGGAAGAAATTTGATAAAAGGAGTGCAAAATACATACTCAAAAACTATAAAACAGAGCAAGGGGTCAGGGATTATAGGGGTGGCACACAGCTATAATCCCAGCAGCTCAGGAGGCTGAGGCAGGAGGATCTCTAGTTCAAAGCCAGCCTCAGCAAAAAGCGAGGCACTAAGCAACTCAATGATACCCTGTCTCTAAATAAAATACAAAATAGGGTTGGAGATGTGGCTCAGTGTTCGAGTGCCTCCGAGTTCAATCCCAAGGGGGGAAAAAAAAACAGCAGAAAGAAAGATGATCTAAATGCATAGAAAGACATTTGTTTGTTTAAGGATTAGAAAGAAGACTTCTTATTGTTAACTGGCAATGTTCCCCCAAATAGATCTTTATGTTCAATACAATCTCCACTCAAATGCTGGCTGATGGATTTTGCCAAAATTGACTAGTTGATCCCAAAATTCAAATCACAGTTGAAGGGACTCAAAATAACCAAACTGCTGAAAAAGAAAATATAGAGAGAACTCATACTTCCAAATTTCACAATTTACTGCAAATCTTTAGTTATCAAGACACTGTGATATTGCCATAAGGTAGAAACAGATCAATGGAAAAGATTTTTTAAGTCTAGAAATAAATCATTATCTTTATAGCTAACTGATTTTTAAAGGGTTGCCAACATAATTCAGTGGAGAAAAATTATCTTGTCAACAAATGGTACTTGGACAAATGGATACCCATATGCAAACAAATAAATTTGGACAACTTCCTCCTACCATATACAAAAATATCTCAAAATGGACCATAGAAACTAAATTTGAAGGCAAAAACATGAATACTCTTATAAGAAAACACTGGAGTAAATCTTTCGAGTTAGGCACATTTTTAGAAATGATTCAGAAATAAGCGCGCGCGCACACACACACACACACACACACAAAGCATATAAATTGGACTTTATCAAAATAAAAAAGTTTGGTGGCTCTAAAGAACATAATCAAGAAACTAAAAATTCAATACAGAGAATGAAAGAAAATATTTTCCAATTATACATCTGATAAAGGTATTTTATAGAAACTATATGAAGAATCTTAAGATACAGTAAGAAGAATACAATTAAATATTGCAAAGTATACAAATATACATTTATGCATTGATCATACACAAAATGGCAAATAGCACATGAAAAGATGTGCTATTGTCATTAGTCATCAAGGAAATGCAAATAAAATTATAATGAGACAACTAGATTGGCAATGATCAAAATGACAATAATGATAAGCATTCTAGAAAATTTGAAACTTCATGTATTCGTTACAGGTATGATAAACACTATAGCCATTTTGGAAAACAGTCTGGCAGTTCCTCAAATGGTTAAATCATTTGAGTTGGAATAATCATACGGTTATCAAATGGTTTTAACAGACAAACCAGCAATTGAGTAACTAGCCAAGAAAAATTAAAATGTACATCCATACCTATACATAAACATAACACTTGTACATAAATGGTCATAGAAGCATTAATCATAATAGCTAAAATGTGGAGATAACCTTCAAGTATGAAACTGGATGCCCATAACATTACTTTACCACATCAGCTTAGAATAAGCCAGTTCACCTGAAATACCCACATGAGTTGTCTATCAAGTAGGACTCAACAGGTTTATAACAGCTTTTGCTGGATTATTGTTATATACTTTGTGTATCTTTGGAACTAGATTTTACTTCTTTGTTTAAATTTCTAAGAGGCATGGGTTGTATTTATTTGTATTCCCATGCAGTTTTACACATAATAAGTTCTCAATAAATTGTCAAATTAACATAATATGGTCCTTTCAAGATTTATGCTGTCATTATCACTTCAGCCTTTTAAATCATATCCAGTGCTCCTTTTTTCAGATTTCTACAGAACACAAATTATTTTAAAGATGAGGGAATATGCAAAGTGCTAAGCAACTCAGTGAGACCCTGTCTCTAAATAAAATACAATATAGGACTAGGGATGTGGCTCAGTAGGTAAGTGCCCCTGAGATCAATCCCTGGTACCACCTCCAAAAAAAAAAAACAGCAAAGTTGAGGGAATATAACCTTGTTTCATTGTATTAGTCAGTATGGACTTGAGAGGGAACATTCTGCTACACTTATCTAGTAGTACAACTGCAAAATTAACAGCAAAATCGTCCAGGTGGTAAGGATCTGCAGAATGCCAGTCCATCTAAGAAGAACCATGTCCTTACATCCCTTATTTTCCATTTCCTTTTTTTTTTAATTTGACCATTCTATTTCAACAGTCAAATGCTTCAGCTCCAATTCTGTTCAATGACAGAATCAAAGCAATTTTAAAAAGCTATTCTTGAAGCCTATACTTCTCATTTTAAAGGCGAACAAAGAAAAGAATAAATCATCCACCAAGTTCTTGTAGTAAGCCTGTGTTAATGCTGCAGTTAAACTTCCCAGGAGTGTTCTATTGATTGGGCAACTGCACTATGAGCTACCTGCTTTGCTTTCCCTTTCACACTCTAGAATTTTCACTTAATGAACTGGTTCATGAGATTTGAATTGTTCCCATTCCTTGGGCTTCACAGTTAAAAATATCCAGGTTTTATCAATAAGAATTATAGTTAGTTTTTTTTTCAAGTCTGTCAGTATCATCATAAAAATGTGAATAACAGCTTTAGATCAAATAGTACATAAAAGAAACTTTAGCAATAAAAATTAATAGTGTATCCATTTACTGCCTTATGGTCTGCTGCTTATTGAATTAGTTCAGTTGCTGAGGATAAAATCATAAAGCTTACTAAAGAAAAATAACATAAAAATGTATTTGTTCATGATCTTTCAATACCAAGAGAGGAATCAAACCTTTGATTTGAAAACCATTTTTCAAAAATATAACAAAGTACAGAATTAAAAAAACAATTTACTTTTACTCAGTAGGGTATGTTAAGACTGCAGGAATCAGGCAAACCCTCCACTCTGTGCAGTTTTTCAAGGTGAAAGAAAATCCTTGTCATATCCCAGCAGTCGAAGGAAATGAGGAAAGATGATTAATGACTCTGGTGGCAGGACAAAATAAACCTCAAAATCTAAACAATCTTCCATCACAAGGAAAGCACATGAATCTATTATCTCTCTGCATTTAATTGTTGGTTTGCTATCTCTAAAATACTACGAAACTCTATAAATGTTGCAAATATTTTTTAGCATTAAAATAGAATTATGGAAATTGTTAGTGAGTCATATAAATGCCTGATATCTCCTATTGCTCATAGGTACAAATAAATCTTGTCACTCCCCTGTAGTCATTTAGCATTTCCTAAATCAATACAGCTCACGCACTGTGTTGCACAGTTATGGGTGTGAGTAAAGTTTTTAGCTGCATAAACTAAATATCTTTGCTGCTTGGAATACCTGTTCTGGAAGATCTCTTGGATTACTCTACCTACGCAACCTTACCCCAAAGGACAATCCCACACAATCACAAATAGCCTCCGCTGGAATCTTTCACCTAATAAAAATCAAAAATGAAAGTTAAAGGTTTGTTAACTATAAGTTTCTAAAGTAACAGATTGTCTTATTTCTGAAACAGGATACTTCATTTTCATTCAGGATCGCTCAAATTAGAACATTAACTTTTCCTAATAAAATTCTATCAGTATTAAGAAAGAACTCTTAGCCTGTTTAATTGTACAAACTGGGGTGGCAGCAACCATTGTTAACAAATGCATGCCCAAATAACCCAAACACGTTAGATTTTCACACATTTGTTTTTCACACATTACTGGACAGGAGAAATGTGTTGGCAAGACAACTCTTAACAAAGAAATAATGCAAGAACTCAGGCTCATAGCAGCTCTGACATCTCCAAGGTCCTCACTGTCTCCCTCCAAGCCAGCCTGAGGGGAAACACACAGGAGGGACTTCATTCCAAAGGTCTTTAGGTAGCTGAAGTGGAAGTGGCATGCAATACTTCTCTCATTATATTCATTAGAACTAAGTCACATGTTAATAAACACTTTCAAGAGTAGGTGGGGGGAAAAAAATTCTGGCTATGTACCCAGAAAGCATATTCTAGTGATGAACTAGCTGCTTCTCCCACAATTATAACTTAAATCTTTGATATTTTTTAATCTGATAAAAAGTTAGTGTTTATTTTCCATTAAAATCTAATGTGGTCATTTATGAATTTGACATAAATTCTGAATATTTTATCTGTTGCAATGCATTTTTATGATATTTTATCTTGATTTTTTTTTTAGGTAAGAGATTGTGGGGTCAGGGAGACACATGACTCATCTAAGGTCCCAAATTCATCTCATCTTTAACTACAAGTCTAGATTCTACACTGGAAGATTTTAGCTTCCTCAGTAAAATATCAAGAATTCTAACAAAGTAGTATCTAATTTGCTTTCAACCAACTTATTGTTCTTTCTTCCAGGTAATTCATGCTAACCTACGTCAAAATTTCTGTAAAAAGAAATAAATATGTTACAGATATAACAGAAAATGTATGAGAATGTGACCAATATTTCAGATAACTAATAGGTGCTCAATTATGTTTTTTAACAAGAAAATATCTAGGCCCAGGTGGTTTTATCTGTTTATTCTTCCAAACATCTAAAGAAGAAACAATACCAATCATACACAATATCTTCCCAAACATATAAAAGAATACTTTCCCTCTTATTTTTGAAGCCAGCAATACCACAAGTATGCAAAGACAATACAAAAGAATAAAACTACAGATCTATGTACCTCAGTAACAGACATTAAAAGTACCAACATATAACACATTACATATAGAAATATACAAAAAGTCTAATACATTGCAACCAAATGGACTTAGCCTGGAAATACAAGGCTGGTTCAACGTTTGAAAATTTATCAGTATAATTAATTATTTAAACTGACTGAAGATGAAAAGCAACAAGATCTTTTCAAATGAGGTAGAAAAGCATCTTACAAAATTCTACAACCATTTACAATTTTTAAAGAACTCAATAAATAGAAAAGACCTTTTATTAATCAGATAAGTTTCCTTTAAAAGATTCTACGGCAAACAATCGTGCTTAGTGGTTTTCTCCCTAACTTGGGAAAACCAAGAATGTTCACTTACACAATTCTTATTCAGTATCACACCAAGAAGAGGAGGAAAAGAAACAGGTATGCAATTTGGAAAGAAATAAAACTATCACTTTTTTATATTTGTTTTTTTTAATTTTTATTGTTGGTTGTTCAAAACATTATAGTTCTTGACATATCATATTTCACACTTTGATTCAAGTGGGTTATGAACTCCCATTTTTACCCCGTATACAGATTGCAGAATCACATCGGTATAAAACTATCACTTTTGATAAGTCATATCAATGTCTACTTAGAAAATCCAGTGGGATCTACAAATAAAAGGGAAAAGCTCTAGAACTATAAGAGAGTTCACAAAGTCACAGATTATCAGGTCAATATATAAAATTTTAATGCTTTCTGTATATTCAGTTGTCCCTTGGTATCTATGAGCATGGGTTCTAGGACACCTGCAAGTACTAAAATCTGCAGATGCTCAAGTGCTGATATTAAATGGTGTTGTATGTGCATATAATTCATGTACATCCTCCCATATACTTTAAATCATTTTCCAGATACTTATAATACTAACACAATGAAAATGTCATCTTACTATATTGTTTGGAGGATAAAGGCAAGGAAAAACTCTGTACATGTTCAATACAGATGCATTTTTTCTGAATATTTTTGTTTTGAAGTTGGTTGAATTCACTCATATGGAACCTGTGGATATGCAAGGCTGACTATTAGCAATAAATAATTAGAAATTTAAATTGAAAAAAGCAATATTATTTATGTACTAGTACCAAACAATGAAACACACTTAAGAAAATAGGGAAAAGATCTCTGTGCTAAAAACATGTAACAATGATTTTAAAAAGTCAGAGAACCTAAATAAATTAACATATGTTTGAAGATATAAAATTCAATATTATAAAAATGTTTATTACCCCAAAGAGATTCATACATTCAATGCAATCTTTTTTTTTTTTTTTTGAGAGAGAGAGAGAGAGAGAGAGAGAGAGAGAGGAGAATGAATGAGAAGTTTTTAATATTTATTTTTTAATTTTTGGTGGACACAACATCTTTATTTTTATGTGGTGCTGAGGATCGAACCCAGCGCTCCGTGCATGCCAGGTAAGCACGCTACCACTTGAGCCACAACCCCAGCCCTCAATGCAGTCTTAATTAAAATTCCAGCAGGAGTTTTTTTCAATAATTTACTTCTAAAAATCATATGGTAAGACAAAGTAACTAGAATTACCAAAACAATTGTGAAAATAACAAAGTTGGAATAACACTATTTAATTTTAAAGCTTCCTATAAAGCTACTCATACAAGAAGTATATTAGAAAAGTAAAACCCTGTACAGAAGCTTTTTAGTTTAGTAAAATCCCATTTATTTTGCTTTTGTTGCCTCTATTAGTGGAATATCAAAGAAAAAAAAAAACTGCCAAAACTAATGTCAGCAGGCACTCAATCCATTCATTATTTGAGCATGTACATTTAGGTGTGTATGAAGTACCAAACCCTGATCACTTCACTAAGCTTCCACATAGTTCTACAATGTAATAACAATCATTAGACAATAAGTCTTGAATATAAAATATTTTATTCAAAGTTCTCTTATTTATAGCAATCTTAACAATTGGAAATTTGGTGTGAAAAAAAAATCTTCAATTTTCCCACTCTATGTCCTTCTCCATGGAACTAGACAATCCCAGCCCATTGCAGTCATCTCCCATTTCCTCTATACAATCCTAAATGCTAGCCTACATCTTTGATTGGAAGCCTATGTCATTACCTATGTATTTTTACAGTCAAAGTCTTGGACTTTCTCACGGACCATCTAATCTACTCTTCTAGAATTTATTATTTAAACCTGTTTTATTATTAATTTTAATGAGACAAAACAAAAAAAAAATCATGATTTTTTTAAATTTCTTCTTTCCTTTTGCCAGTTCTACCTATTAACACTCAATCACTTCTTTAAAAATGTTTCTCCATCTATCCTTGTATTTTTATTCCCTTTGCCACCTCCCTGGTCTAGGTGCTTTCTATTCTATTCTTTGGCTATTGAATTACATCCAAACAAATCTTCCTGACTTCAGTTTTATTCCACTCCCCCATTATCATCCAAGTTTACCATAGTCAGATAAAAAAATGGGGCATTTTTAGTTTTTTTTCCTAAAATATGGAAGCATTTTAGTCTTTTTTCCTGCAGAAAACCTTCAGTGCTACATAAGGGAAAAGAGCACATTTTTATGAAGTGAAGGAATACATATTACTAAAAATCTCTACCATGACACTTTGCATAAGAAACACCCTCAAAAATTGGAGTACATTTTCCAGTTAATGCTAATTTTTAATAGTTCTTGAAAGAGAAGCTCTGCATAGCAAGTAATATTAATATATTACTCATAAAGAGAATACTCAGAATCAGCTGTAAACAATGTTCTAGTAGTTTTTAGACCCTTTTAGCAACTTACATTGTAACTTTCTTATTTTCAGTGTTCATGATTTGTTTGGTTTCATTTAAGTTTTTCTACAATTTGAAACTCCTCATAGGTTCAAATGCTTCCTCCAAACCCCTGACTTTTCCTGTAATATTTCAAGTTAACTACTATTACAGCTTTTTGTAGAATATTTACACACACACACACACACACACACACACACACACTTAGCATGTAAAATAATTTTTAAAACATAAAAACAAAGTTTTATCATCACTGTAATATTTTTAAAAGATAGGTTTTCCCTATATTACAAGAATCAGATATTGCTTCAATGGCCTTACTTGTTTCAGAGTAAATTAGAACAACTAAAATCTCCCCTTAAAATTCTAAAAACCTAATAGTCAAATCATAGAAAATGAATCTAAACTATTTAGTCTATTAGGCAGCTTAATAATTCCCAAAGGAAATTAGAAAGCCAGTTACTTGGATGATATAAGTCCCACTGCAAAAAAACAACAAAAAGTCTAAAAAATGCTAGTTTCAAGCATAAAATAGAGGAAACAATAATATTACATAGCAAGGTTAGAAAGCAATGTTTTTAAATCCCTTTTCTTCAATTTTCATGGTTCAAGTTATGCCAGTCATATATGATAGGTAATTTTATCTCTCTAACCAGCAATGACTACTTTTGCAAAGGAAAATGAGTTTCATACAAGGTCAAAAGCAGTGTGAATGGTTCTATAAGGAAAAGTTCTTTGAAAAATAAAGAAAGTTCATTTAAGACCATTTACTACCAAAGAGGCAGAAAACTGCTTCCATTATCCACATGAACTGGCATTACTGCTGTAAGCCCAGAGTGTAGTTGCCAAGAGTGATGTGAGTCATTGAGCTTCCAGCAGATGCTGAGACACCAAAGGTCCAGAGTGTTGCACAGTGTTCCAGGATACTGCAGCCTATAACATCTAAGCAATCAAAGGTCAAACGAGGAGAGCATGAGTCTACTATTATGGAAGATTATTTGGCACACACTCTCAATTTCACTGTCTTCCCTGGTGGTAATAGCATTAACCTGAAATACTATAAATTTTATATAGAACCTTGCCATAGGAAACGTGATTCTTTTAGATAAAACTTCAAAGTGAACTGCCTATAACTTGCTATTGCATGCCAATTTTCTCCTTTTGGATGACCGTTAATGCCCCATTTTGAGTGAAAAGAGACCTAACAATTTAGGCTCAATCTTACACTGCTGCATTCTCTAGCCTGTGTACAGTCAAATCAGAGGAAGCACCTAGTTGAGAAACACAGCAGCTGGTTTCATCCTCTAGTATACACAGCCAGAGGAGAGGGAATGCAAAGGACAACCATAGACTTCTTTTTGCAAGCCATGTATTCAATATGAGGTATAGAATTCATACTTATTTCCTTTTGAATATTTGAGGAATATTTAAAATTTAAGAAATAATGACAGAAATAGAGCTATGAATATACTAAAGTCTCCGATAATTTAATGGTTTTCCAATATCCTCAGTCTCTCCCTCTATAACCTCTTCCTTTCGGCCTCCAAATATGTTACTTACTACTTTATTGAAAATTAATTTCCAACTTAGGCTATCAGTGGTATAAACCACTGTTCTGTTTCTAGCACTCAAATTTCACCTTCATTTGTGCCTCCAGTCCTCACAGTTCTCTCTTAAGACTCCTTGCTCCAGTTGTCCTGGATGATGATTCCAATGGGACCAACTCTTTGATTCCTGGCCTTTGCAAATGCTGCTCTGCACTTGAAAAGTTCTTTCTATTCATCTCTATTTATTAGCTAATCCTTATTCTAATCATTTCTTCTTCTAGACCAGTTATAGGTTGAGCATCCCGAATCAGAAAATACAAATTCATAAAGCCTCAAAACCCAAAATTTTGGGACAGCCAATATGATTCCACAAGTGGAAAATTCTAGACTTGTCCTACTGTGATGGGCTGCAGTCAAAATGCAGGTGTCCAAAAATATTGTGTGAAATTACGTTCATTTGAAAAGCAGTCTTCTCAAAACATTAATTCTTTTTTATATTTCTTCAAGGTAAAGAGAAATTGAGTGTTTTGTTGCTGTTTTTATTAATTATTTTGTTTTTTCTTGGCTTTAAAATGACTCATGACCTACAGTTAAAGATAATAAATCAAAGAACAGATAATAAAAAAGCTCTATATTCTAAAGAAAAATAGATAATTTTTCTTTTCATTTTTTAATTTTCTATGACATAATCAGAAAGCAAGTTATTTTTTAATGTTGATAAAGGATACTATATTATGGAGGAGAAAGGAGTAGAGAGAAAGAGAAAAATAGGATTTGATAAAACAAGAATAAGCCTGACATATGAACATGTTTGGGATAAGGTTCTCAAATTTATTCAGTCTCATTTCTCTTTGAAAATCTAATGAAAAGTATGAATATTCACCAGATGAGGAAAATGCATATTTATATAGCATATGCATACAACTTCAATGAGTTCATAGATTCTATACCATAAAAGTGTACTGTTAAAAATATTCAATGATGGGCCGTGGATGTGGATCAAGCGGTAGCGGGCTCGCCTGGCATGCGTGTGGCCCAGGTTCAATCCTCAGCACCACATACAAACAAAGATGTCGTGTCCGCCGTAAAACTAAAAAAAAAAATTTAATATTAAAAATTCTCTCTCTCTCTTTAAGGAAATATTTAGTGACACAAATTATTAAAATTACTGATACTTTACTCAAAGCACAGTAAGTCAGAGTTTACTCAGGACCATCATGATATGTATGGGAATAACTGCTATGTTTTGCACAAGGGACAGAGATTCAGCTCAATTCCAAATACAGAATGGGCAAGTAGAATTTATAGCCAAGATGTAGGGTGGGAATTATTGGATAGAAAAATCACCAAGAAGGTAAAGAAGATTCTGGGTAAAGTGACCTAACAGGATTCTTGCTGAAGGTAGGCCAAGGTGATCAGATATCACCTAGAAAAGGGTGGAGGAACTCAACAAGATATTGAGGAGGATCAGATAATGAAGGTGGGAGGCTCTTGCTAAGCTGACTTAGCAGGGTCCTTGCTAAAAGTGGACTTTACAAGGAAATACACAGATGGGCTTAGGAGATGTTTCTAGAGCCAGTCAAACAAAGAATCCTTATCAAGATCTGAGAACAAAAACATATGGCCTAGGCAGACAAAAGAAGTAAGCACTACCCAGAGTTAAAAAGGAAAAAGGAAAAAGAAAGAAAAGGAAAAGAAGAACAGGGAGAAACAAAACCCAGAGACAGATTGCTTTAATGACATAGCTTTTTTGGACCCTTTAATCATAGCTGTTGCAAACAAATGGAGATCTTTACAAATTTTGGCAAGAATATTAAATAGCTGTTCTTCCCCTTGTCTTAAAAAGATTTAAAGGAAACGAATTCCAGATCCAGATGTAAAAATGCAGATGGAATATCTGCAGCTGGCCTCGTTTCCCTTTATTTACCACTGCTAAAAACCTTGGAAGAAGAATACGCATGCAAGTAAGGGGCAGGGGGTGGTGTGAAGAAAATATAAGATACAGGAACAAAGAAGACTGGTTTTTTGGGTTTTTGTTGTTGTTGTTTTAACTATCACAGCTTTGATCAGAATTTAATTTTTGAAAAAATTTAAAAGCAGAGAATTTTAGGGAATGACTGTGGGCTAACCATCATTTGCATCTGAAGTGCAGTTGCCAATTTTACTTATACTGTAACCAAAGAACTGAAAGTGTGCTACACAATAAACTATATATAGATATATGTATCCATATATATGTATCATGTGTATATATGTGTGTGTGTGTGTGTGTGTGTGTGTGTGTGTATATATATATATATATATATATATATATATATATACCATTATTTTTTCTATAACTAATCTAATTATCCTGCTGTGTCCCCCATTGTTTGTATAAGTAAATATCCAATCTAATCTAAAGTTCAGTCTGGTATTAAAAAGGAGCCTTCAGGATAGGTTTGGTCTCTTAGATAAAGATGCTCCACCTCACAGATAACTTCCAGCTGTTTTGTTTCTTAGAATGAAAACAGTTGTGCTGCTCACATGCTGTAGACTAGAGGCAGAGAATGGCCCAAGGTTCTTGGAAGTGGATGTGCCAGTCTTTTGTTAGGCCCTGCTTGTCTGCAGCATATAAATTGGTGTTAATCATTTGGGGTCTAGTTTTCTTTGTCCTCATGTTTCCACTTAGAATTCAAACCCAGAAAGACTTGTGTTTTCCTGTCGATGCTGTGGTCTGACTTTGAAACTACAACTTACTAGCACAGACTACCCATTTTTCTGTGACCATTGGTTAAGAGCTATATTGCTAACCCAAAGCTTTCTGTCAAGTTCTCTCTAGGCATAATTTTTGTGATGTAGAAATGTCCTAGGATGATGTGTGTCAGCCTGCAAGGTACAAATATAGCTTCCACCTTAGTCTCCAACAGAAGTGGGGAGAAGACTCCCCTCCACAGTTGGTGGTATCTTTCAATGCTGAAACAATGCCCCTCAAGGCTGAAGTCTGAAGACCAGAAATTGAGACCCCAGCCTTTGACCACTTCACATACCACTTTGGTGTCTTCTCTCTTTCTCCTTGTCACATTCCCTTAAGATTATAAAAGAACACTTTGCAGTTGTCCTCTTCCTCTTCTACCTCTCTAGATTTCTCATCTATTTAAAGCTCAGTGATAAAGCGTAGCAAGCAAGATTCCCCTATGCTTAATGAGACATAAACTTTAAACAACACCTGGTTTGCAAAGGCAAAGTACAGAAACAGAAACCTTCCTTTTGGATTTCAAAATCTGAAATCTCATCCCAGATTCATGGATTCCTGGGTGGGAAAGTGTGAAAGAAGTTTCAGAAAGCTAAAATGCAACTCATATTTTAAAAATAAAGCTATCAACATTGTTCTGTTTCCTCTTTCAACTCTCGCCTGCTTCCTTTCCTGCGTATCAAATAAATCAAGTACTCCTTACCAGCAAAAACTGTAGAAAGCATTGACCAAAAAAAAAAAAAAAAAAAAAGACAAAACTCAAAAGTGATGCTGACACCCGACTCCTTCACTTCCCATCCCAGACTCCAGTGCATTCTGGGATGGCTGCACAGCTAAAGCAAAAATCACAGTTCAGCTTCCAGCACTCAAGTCTGGGAGCAGGTTCAGTAGAGTTGTGTTGAGTCTCGGGGCATCACCTTGACTGGAAGCAGGGGAGAAATTAACATTATTTGAATTAGCTTCAGTCAATGTGCAAAATTATATAGTTCTCCCAATGTCTGTCCATCAGAGCGGAACCAGTTTTTATAGTTCTCTCTCCCCCAAGTCTCTTATAGTAGAATTATTTCCTTCCGAGACTCAGCAAAAGGAGACTTAGGTTGTCTATTAGATCAACTACTTTATCATACTTAGAATGACAACTTTAATAAATCAGAACATTCTTCTACCTGAATCCTGTCTACCAATACCAGGTTATATTTAATTCATGAGTGTATGTACTATCTGAACTTTGAACAGGAGCATGGCCTTGACTCTTTTTCTTTTAATCTCTAAGGGAAAATTTCCATTCACAAATTAAAATCTTGTTTCACCTTTTTCATCCCAAATCCCAAGTTGATAGATTCACATCTAGATCTTGAGAAATTAAAAGATGGTAAAGAGATTAGTGGTGAGAAGAAAAAAAATGAGGTCAAAGTTCAAGTCTTCTTTTCTAATCATCCTGAGAAAATCAGATGTTTTACCATGGCCAACATTTGAGAACACAGTGAGAATGAAATTATAATTTGCAGGTATTAGGGATAGAGGCTTAGAAGTGTTCCTATATAGAGAGAATAGTGAATGAAGAGAAAAATAAGTTATCCCGGTCAGGGGATGCCAGAAACCATTTTCAGGGGATATTTAGAGAAGAGAGACAAAATTTTCCTGAACAAAATTTGCAAATTAATCATTACTACAGAGTATTTTGCTCCATAGCAGTTGAGGGGTCATATAGTAAGTCAAGTCACTTGACTTCTCATGAAATACTCTGTGAAGACAGTTAAATTTCTAACCTCCTTAATCACTAAATCCTTGTGAGCAGCATTCAATTTAGCCCTTGAAAATATTATTTCATATGTATTTTTAAAACACAAAATACTACAATAGTAAATTTTACTTTTATGCTGTCAGCATTCTCCTAAGTAATTCTGAGCTCACGAAAGGCAAGTAAAGAGGTTTAGTTTGTTGTGGACAACCACAACTTAATCTGAGAGGAAGAGGAAGAGAAAAAATGGTTGAAAACAATACAAAAAAATGGACAACAGGGAAGGGAGAGGGGAAAAAATAAAGACATAAGGAGGGAAGATGAATAAATAAATATTAAACATAGCATTGCTTTTCTCTTGACTGATATGAAATAGTGAATTCTATATCAATCACTGAGAGAGATCGCATCAGTAAACATCTTTTGAGCCAGTGGTATGGTGAATATTTGAGAATGAGCCTGAGCCTGAATAAAATTCATCAGATAGCTATAAATTAACTAGAGCAGACTAATTCTCTCTCCACCAACTAGTCTTTCATGCTTTATGGCACCACTGAGGACTACACCCTGAGAATAGTCTAAAAATCCAACATGAGTCCCAAATATCAGAGCTCTGGGTATCATTATCACAGTTAATATTGTATAAGATCTGATGTTGCAAAGCAAAGCAAGAGATCTGTACTCTGGTGTGTGTACATGTGTGTGCACACAGGCATAGTGCCTAGCACATGAAAGAAGACCAATTACTTTATCACCAATCTGTGTATGATATTTATCAACTTGCAATTACTTTTCTGATAAAAAAATTAAGAAATTATGGAAAATACAGATAATCATGCTAAAACAAAGAGGAAACAAAAATCACTTATAATGTCACAAGCAAGAAATAACCACTATCAAAATTTTAGAATACATCTTCTAAGATGTGTCCATTGGGATTATATTATACACAGTATTTTAGAAATAACTTATTCACATATTAACATGCCCTAAATATTACTGCATGTCATGAACTACTTATTCTTTTGCCATAAGTCACTAATGCCTACAAGTTTTTTCATCATATAGATAAGCCCTTTAATAATACTCCATCAGTGTAAATGGGGGTTGCTTATAGTTTGTTTCGTTTTTGTCATTAAATATTTGTCTTAGTCAGCTTTTTCACTGTTGGTACCAAAAGATCTGACGAAAACAATTTGGGACTCAAGTTTCAGAGGTCTCAGTTCACAGAGAGCTGACTCCATTGCTTTGGGCCTAGAGCAAGGCCAAACATCATGGCAGAAAATTATAGAGGAGGAAAGCAGCTTACCACACAGAACCGGGAAGCAGAGAGAGCGCCCCCATCCTATGGACAAAATATAAACCCCAACATCACATCCCCAGCAACCCACCTCCTCCAGCCACATGCTAGCTGTCTTCAGTTATCACCCAGTTAATCCCTGCCACTGTATTGATGCACTGATTAGGTTAAGACTCTCATAACCCAATCATTTCACTCTAAACTTTCTGCATTGCCTTACATAAGAGTTTTGCGGGAGACACCTGATAGATAAACCACAACAACATTAATGCTCTAATTCTTATCTGTGATAACTTTCTTAGGATAAATTTTAGGGAGAAATTATGATATCAAAAGACGACATTTAAAATGTTGATACATATTATCAATTTATTGTACATACATGCTGCATCACTTTCACCCCCCCCCATTAATATATAGGAAGTCTTCCTGCTGAAACCAGCTAGCATTTTTCCTCAGTATTTCAACATTTTAAAATGCAAAATATACACATTTTGATTTTGATTTCCTGTATTATACATATTTTTTTAACTTTTATCACAACATGTTGACATACAAAAGCTTGGCACTTTTATGTGAGCAAATAGAGCAATGATCAATGATTTTATTTTATTATGGATCATGATTTGAGAGAGATCTGACTTTTTAATAGCTAATGATGTTTTTCACCACTGCAATTTAAAATTTCACTTTTCCACTGATTTGAAATTTTACCTTACTATATATCAGATCTGACACACAGAAGCCTGTTCCTGACATGATGGTTCATTCTCATTAATCTCAGTGTTAGGATTTGGTGTTAGTGTCACAATAATCAAGACAGGATGTTACTATTAACTAGTAACTATGAGATAATATCCTCATGTGCTACTCTTCTTTTTTAGAAAAGAAATGATCATCATCTTCATCTTTTTGGTTCTTCCACTAAAGCTTATGACTTTGTTTTAAACAGTTTTGGGGAAGCATATAATAGAGTTAAATTATATAAAATAAAGACTAAATAGACATCTTTATAATATTCACATTTCTCATTTTGAAACCATATATATGTTCATTTAATTAAGGCTTTCATCACATCTCAAGTATAGTGTATTTGCTTTATTTATATAGGTTCTACATGCTTCTTATTTATTTTTACTCGTCTTCAGTTATTCTGAAAATATTTTTAAGACTATTTCCTGGACTAGGCAATATATTGCTCTATTTTTGGATACTTTAAAGTTTTGCTACTAATGTGAATGAAAACTGTTATCCGCATGGCTTGCAACTAATCATTGCTGAAAATAATATAACTTGATTTTTCTATTTTCTAAATATCCAATTTCTTACTAAGTTTAATCCTTTTAAATCATTCTTTTTTTCAGGATTGGAAATCATATCTACAATAATGACAATTTTGTTTCATCTTTTCCAATATTTTTTTACTTCAAGTTAGTTTATAATATTTGGTTACAAATATAAAATAGTATAAAGAAGTACATATTATTGAGCCTATAAGTAGCCATAATAATCTTTCTTCCTAAGATCAACTTTTACTCTCAGTTTATTTTTAATTAAAGAGCTTTGTATATGTTATTAGAATTTTCATGGAAGCAATTTATTGTATCAATGTTAGTTATAAGAATGTTTCTCAAATTATTTTTTTATGTCTATATTTTCCTTATTTTTAAAAATGTTAAAAAGTAAAACTATCTTTTAATAGAATATTGCTTTATTTTCCTTCTTCCTACCTTAATAAGGAAAGTTATTAGGTGCAAGTTTCACCAGGATTATTTGTGGGGATGCATTTCCTTAAGGTGAATGTTAAAAGTGGCAGAATTTTTATCTTGATAGATTTAATTACTGATCATAAGCCAACATGATGGGTGCACACCTCATCAAACTCCTCTCTGTGCTAAACATTACACTAGTGGCTCCCAATGAACCAAACTCCCCGTGATCCCTGTCTTAGGTAGCTCTCTCCCACTTTGATTCTGGGCTTCAATATGGGACTTGCCTTTGCTGTGCAATCACAGGCATGATGTAAGCAGAGGGCTGATGAGCACTTGTTCACTGAGGCTAATGCACTTAGAACCTAGTCACCAAACTAAAGAAGAAACCACATGGGGGTGGGGGCGGGAATAACACCTCTGGAGGAGAAGATACCATGTGGAGAGAGAACCGAGGAACTTTGGACAAGTTCCCAGCCAAAAACATTACATGAATAAACCCAGATAACACAATGTGGACTGAGAACCGCTAAGTCAACCTACAGAATTTTGAGAACTAAACACTATTAAGACAGCAAGTATTTAAGATATTTTCTTATGCAGCAACAGAAAACTGGATTTTTTTTTTCATTTAAACCTGATCTGATTCAAAATATTTTTCTGTTTAGCCATGTCTTAGGGAAGGCTACAGAGCAGGAACATACTTAATTCCCCATATATCAAATATGCCACCCCAGCAAGAAGGCAAAAATGGATGCCCTAAGTATGGATTTAAACAGCATTTTTTTTCACTTTTATCCCCAGGGATGAAGAATCTTTGCATTAGTTCAGCATCATTTTGTTAGTGACCCAGCAGAAACAGGGGATGATTTATTAAATACCAACGACTTCAAAACCCTTGTATGTCATTTCCAAATCACATCTCCTTCTGAGATCTAATATATCATGCAAAACCTTTGACTGATATTAATCAGTTTTGAGTTACAAACTTCTTTAAATACATGAAAAACTTGTGTGCCTCTCCACAACTAAACATGTGTATATAAACAAATAAATTATCATATACAGTTTCATCAGTTTCATGGATCATCTGAAGCAAACTCACAGACTCATTAAGATAAATATATAGTGATTTTCCCAACTATATATATAAATATATAGTGATTTAGCCAACTATTCTGTCTTTGCCTAAAAACTTACTGGGATGGAAAAACAAATAAAATGGGGGGAAAATTGAAATTGCCACAATTGAAGAAAAGGTGGAACTTTAAAATTCACCTGTTCCTCCAGTTCCCCATTATTCAACTCCTACTCCAATCCCTCTACAGAGAATAGTTTGCAAATTACTGCCTGAAAATGACATGATAAAATAACATACATAGAAGAGAGAGATAAAGAAAAGCAGAGGTGGGGGTATGGAAAGTTCTGACCCAAGTTGAAAGTAGGTATAGAACAGAAGGGACAGGGCTCATTCAATTAAATGTAAAAGAAAATAATGTAGGAATCATCATGGACAGGTTCAGTTTGAGACAGAAAGTGATCTGCTGCTCTGAAATACGTTGCATGACCATATATCCCAGTGTGTCCCATATAGATCATTCTGGTGGCCCAACTGTAATTAATTATTAAAAGCATCCTCTTTAACTCTCAGAAGGATCCCCATGTGGAAGATAAATTATGTTCATGCAATCAAGACCCTGGTTCTCACTACTTTTGTTTTGTGTCACAACAGTGGTGAGATGTCCCTCAGTTCTCCTATGGTTGAGACCTTGTACCTTAACCAGTTCCTGAAGCCCCAGCTACCCAAGAAAAGAGTATGATGGGTAATAAGCTACTTAAATAACCAAAAAGGAAAAAGTATTAGATCAAGTGGAGAGTTCTTGTTAAACTTATAGAATTCCCGAAAATTATATCCTTCTCAATATTAGGCTACTACAGTGGCTGAATGGAAATGCTTGGGCATAGATAGAAAAGGGAATTACATTTTATATTTACCTCTTCTTCCCCACAAGTGAATTGAAAGTTCAAAAGTCTTAAAAATATATCAGCATTTTAAGTTCCATCCTATAGGATTATATCTTCACACTTTGGTTCTTTCTCCAATTAATGGTCCATTTGTGGAATGCATATGTAGTTATTTCAGTTCTCTATGGCTCATTTGAGAGCCTTCTCAGTGACGGGTTTCATTCCCCTTGGTCTGATATGAATGTATTCATTAAGGACACACTATAAAATAACTAATAAAATAAATTTTGAACATTTAAAAAAGAAGTAATAAAACAAAACTTACCTTTCTCAAAAAATAATTTAATCTGTTGTGGCTGTTAAAGATTTGAGATCGGGAAGGAATTTTTTAAAAGTGGTTTTTATTATAACCTGGAACCTGACTCCTCATTGAAATGTGCATATTAATGTATAATGCATATCACGGTAACTCCTGTGGGAAGGATAAATGTGTTAGATCGTGCAAGTTTAAAGGATGTAACAATAAACAGGAAAACTGGCAATGGGCTGGATGGGAGGACCTCTATTCTGTTTATCCTTCCCTGAGTAATTTCCCAGTTTGCTTCAAGCCTTTGTTCCATTAAAATAGTAGAACTGATTGTCATTTTGCCTTGCTTGTGGCTAAAATTCTATGCAAATGTGTTGTTTATGCTATTCTATTTAATTCTTTCTTACTTGTTCTTTCTATTGTTTCAAGGAGAGAAACACCTTCTTGATTAAGAATTGATATCTTTATCAAATTGCTCCTACTTCAGTCATTTTGACAATTTTATGTTAAAGACATAAAATCCTTGATTTTTCAGTGGCAGGCAATAATTGGGTTTTGTTTCTCTGCTGCTGCTTAACAGGAAATTAATAGTAATTAACAGAAAATATTGAATAGAAAAAGTAAATATCCTTTGAAACCTATTAATGTAAATTTTGTATGATATACAAAAAGCAAGAAAGTTTCTTTTAGTTGACAATTTGTTTTAATTGACAAACTGATCACTTGACCTCGGGCACTCTCACTTACAAATCAATAATTCAACTTTGTATCAAAATCTAGAGCTACCTTTTACTGCTTAGATCATAACATGATTACCAAGGTGCCTTTTGTAAGGCAAATTACCTCATATTCACCCACATACTGTTAGACCCAGCTCCATTTTAATCTAGTGTTGCAACCACATTTGATATTCAAGTTCATGACCATGTAAACAATACTGAAAAATAGTATATTATCCTTCTCTTGGAATGCTAGTATTGTGTTCTAGGAACTGTATTTTCAACTTATTGCTTATAGGCCAAACAAAGGTAGATGTGTTTAGAATATTTCATTATTTAAGATAAAGAACACTGTGGCTCTTAGTTTTTTTATGTTTCCCATTCATATATAATTAAAAGAGAAAGACATGAGATGTGATTAAAAATAATCATATCATTTTCAGGCACATATTATGATGCTTATCTGGAACTTTAATAATAACATATTCAAAGTATGTTAAGAATCCCAACTTTTTTTTAAATCAACATCAATATTCAGCCTTCAAAAGGACTGAAGTAGACTGTAAATGACATGAAATAGTCTTCATAAAGAATGTTTAAATGCAATTGAGTGAGATTATGTCTGTCATTTTCAGGATGACAATTTATAAAGTTAACTTGGAAGAAAGGCAAGTCAGCCATTTAAGATCATTTTCAGACCTCCGGATCCCACTAAGCGTGTGGGTTTTTTCTGTTATCTCTTCTGTCTCCTCCAGTGATTTACAGTGGTCATTCAGCCTGCACCCCGGCTGGCCTGTCATGAATAAGCCAGAGTCCTAGTGATGTGTTACATAACTTCTGAGAAAGCATATTTATTAAATATTTAAGATAGTTATATTCTTTTCTTGTAAGAAGGCCAAATCATGGATGTAACAGTCAGGGTTACTGGATGAAGTAGGGTCATTTGAGGAAAAACAGGACAGTTGAATAGGATTTTGTTTAAAAGTTGATTTTGTTAAAAGATGCTGTATTACTAACTCAATATTTGGTGATAAAAACAGTAAGAGAGTAGACCCAAAAGCAGGGGGGCAGAGGGCAGGGAAGGGAATAAAGGAGCCGAAGAGAAGAAAAAAGAAAAGGATGAGAGGAGAGAATTAATCAAAACTTGGTTTTGGAGTTGATCAGGCAAGATCCCTCACACGGCACCAATGACTACAGTGACTTCTGACAATGTGACTTCTCAAAGCTTCATGTTCCTAGAAAATATAACATGGGCAAAAACTACTAATAAAAAAGGTACTCCACTGAATTATTAATAGTAAATGAGATCATACAAGTGTAAGCTGGCCCTATGCCATATTTTACCTGCATCTCACCTCTGCCAAAGTGTCCTACCTTCTGACTGTATGCAGAACTTTTCCTAAAACCTTTTTCTCTCTTTTTATTTTCTTTTATGGTAGTCTTTAGTGGTTCTTAAAAATTCAGGATTTGAATAAAGGAAAATAAATTCCCTTTTGGCTTAATTTTCAAAACCAACCAGGTAGACTAGTGAATAAAAATTGTCTTTTTCCAACACACTAAGAAAAATAATGGGGGAAAATATTTGAGTATCTACATATATTTAGAAAACTCTTCATGGTACCTGTATATTTTTAAGTATTCAGTGAATATTAAAACCTTAGATAAATATCTTTCTGTTTGAGGGTCCAAACCTTGTTCCCCTGCATTGGCATATAGAATAGAACAAGACCAAGACCATGCCTTTGGAAAGAAGTTACTATTGTTAGATTCATTGTTCATAAGTGAAAACGTGTTTCTCTATGTGTCTGCATATGTTTTCTCTCCCTATCTATCCAGTATCCACTTTACCAAGGGGAACCACACTTATAGCATTCTAATGTGATTGTGGGAACCAAAAATATATTTGAGTCTAATTCTGTCAACTGACAGAATTATAGGGTCAGTGATAACTAAATATTTTAGAACCTCCAAAGAGTGACTGAAACTTCAGAGCCTCAAGTAAGAACTGGTAGACTTCTTCTCACCTGTCCGTTTGTTTATAAGCCAAAACCCAAAAAGTGCCACTAGGACAACTTTGTACCACCAAATAGCAAGTTTTAGAAAATTTTTTGTACCTCCATGACACTATTGCTCTGAATTTCTAAAACTATTTGTATTTGCCCTGTTTGGGAAGATATCACTTCGTCACTATGTCCTGTGCTTCCTAGACATCCAAATTGTCTATTTTCTTTGACCCTCTGAGACCTGGAGCTCTCGTGGTCAAGCACTTCTGTGTCTCTACTAGCTTCCCAAGCCAATTTATTGTCACCGTCTATCCCTTTCCCAAAAGCATCTTAAATGGATTTTTCTAGGTGATCCCATCATTTCACAAAGCTACCACTCTCAGCCTCACCTATTACACATTCTCTTAGAAGAACAATATCCACTAGAAAAAGGCTACATTTGGAAACCTCCAATTGAATGAGTGAGATTTGGGTCCACTGAGTCATGTTTCATTGCATCTATCCCACACAATTTGTGTTGCTTTCCACTTCTCTCCTTCCTTATTTGGCCTACATTTGGAAAGCAGAGGAGCTACAGTGCTGACATAAATGTCTTGCAAATAAAGAAATGTGACAGCACTGTCACTTCCTTGGTTTATATTTGCACGTAAAACCCTCAAGTGGCTTAGTCATCTCTCAAAATACTTCCATATCATCCAAAACAAATAATGCATGTTTTAGACACCTGAAAAAACACAAAAATTAAAATTCACAGTATGTGAATCATGCAGATTAATGCTGAACTATTTTTATATACCAAGTTATTATAAACATTTCTTTATCAACTTATTTTCTCTTCAACAAATAAAAATGCTCTTTTTATTCATCATGAATTTCTTTGTAATAAGCTTTTTCTTAAGTTATCTAGTCTTCAGAACCCTGTGGTTTTATGCCCCTTTGCCAGATATTTTCCTCTCAATAAATATAATATTTAGGTCTATTCTCAGAGAGCTAAAAATATACATACAATAATAAAAATGGCTATAGATAATAGTAAATGTTATAAAGAAAACTAACAAGACTCACAGTAGTCTAGAAAGTAACAGTGGCTGGCAAGAGGCAGGATGGGAAAACGTTAACCTGGTGGTAAGGAAGGTCTTTCTTAGGAGCTGATATTAAAGTTGGAGCCTAAACGTCTTCCAGCTTCCTGTTTAGGTTTTATTTTTATATATTAGGTTTTATTTTAAGAAGATTAGAAAAAAAGAGAAAGAGTGTGCCCTTTTCCCCACCTTCTCATCCACACTTATTGTTGTTTATATTCTTAATAGCTGCTATTCTGACTGGAGTTAGATGAAATCTTAGTTTTGATTTGCATTTCTCTAATTGCTAGAGATGTTCAACATTTTTTCATATATTTGTTGATTGATTGTATATCGTCTGAGAAGATCTGCTCAGTTCCTTGGCCCATTTATTGATTGGGTTATTTGTTTCTTTGGTGTTAAGATTTTTGAGTTCTTTATATATCCTAGAGATTTATGTTTTATTGATGTATGTGTGGTAAAAATTTGCTCCCAAGCTGTAGGCTCTCTATTCACCTCACTGATTGTTTCTTTTGCTGATAAGAAGGTTTTTAGTTTGAATCCATCCCATTTACTGATTCTTGATTTTAATTCTTGCGCTATCGGAGTCTTATTAAGGAAGTTGGGGCCTAATCTGACATGGGACTGCAAATTGGTGCACCCAATATGGAAAGCAGTATGGAGATTCCTTGTAAAACTGAGAATGGAACCACCATTTGACCCAGCCATCCCACTCCTTAGTCTATACCAAAAAGGAAAAAGCAGAATACTACAGCGACACAGCCACATCAATGTTTATAGCAGCACAATTCACAAACTAATTCACTAACTAAACTGTGGAACCAACCTAGATGCCCCTCAGTAGATGAATGGATAAAGAAAATGTGGAATATATACACAATGGAATATTACTCAGCATTGAGAGAGAATAAAATCATGGTATTTGCAGGTAAATGGATGGAGTTAGAGAATATAATGCTAAGTAAGCCAATTCCCAAAAAAGCAAATGTCAAATGTTTTCTCTGATATAAAGATGATGATACATAATGGAGATGGAGGGAACATAGGAGAAATAGATGAACTCTAGATAAGGCAAAGGGGAGGGAGAGGAAGGGACAAGTATGGGGATAGGAAAGACAAGTTGAATGAGATGGACATCATTACTCTAAGTACATGTATGAGGACACGAATGGTGTGAATATACTTTATATACAACCAGAGATAAAAAAAATTATGCTTTATGTTTATAATATGAATTGAAATGTATTTTTCTGTCATATATAACAAATTAGAATAAATTTTTAAAAAACTGATAGACTAAAGAAGTGATCAGACTAGATGAAGCAATAAGGTAGGAAACAGAAAATATCTTTAGCAGTGTGATTAAATTTGAAAACAGGGATTTTTAAAAAGTCATGTTTTTCTTATTCTTTAGATTAAGTTGTTAACTACAGAATACTTACTAATAAATAGAGTAATGTTAAAAAAAGAAAGAAGGGAAGAACTTTCTTCATTTTTACAGGTGCTACCAGTAACTGTAGTAGTAGGCAGTGGTCTCCAATTCAAGCCTCCTCTACAATGGAAAATCATCAGGCTCCCACCAGAGACAGGTAGACCTCAGGCCTCATAGACCCAAAACTCAAGCCACTCCTCCCTCCCTCCCTCTCTCTCTCTGGCTAAGTACTCACCAGGACATACCCCATGTCAGAAGTCTGAGAAACTACTGGGCTAAAGCCTTTAGAGCTCTGTGCACATAGTAGGCCATGCCTCCTCCTCCAAAGCTCTGCACCAGCCTTGCAGGCTCCCCTTCCCCAATCTCCAAGTCCTTGGTAACCTGCCTTCTTTGCTAAGGGTGATTGTTCCTTCCTACAGTTACAAATTTTACTGTTTTCACTCTTAAAGCTTAATAATATGAATGAATAGAATTCCCCTAATTAAATTCTCTTTTTGTGTAATTCTGTTTTCCTCACTGGACCTTGACTGATCCCGGAGATTAGTAATAGATCATATATTGGATACATGACAAATATGTAGGTAGATAGAAAATACCTGAATAGATAGATTAGATAGATGATGGACAAGTAGATTGATGGTAGATAGATGATAATAAAGTGATAGATGTATATCCATCACTTTATTCTTTCTTTTAACAATGTTCATTATTCCTGAATAAGCTGCATAAAGAAATCAAAACGAAAGTCTTCAACAGCCACTCTTGGATTACTAGTCAGCAAAAAAACATGAACAACAAATTATGTTTTACCGCTTCATAACTCCTCGTTGTAATTTCTTCTTGTTCCTCAATGAGTGCATATCAAAACATTTACTGTCTAGAATGAAAATTTTTATTCACCTTACAAGAAAGTTTCTCTACCATTTAACTGCAATTTTGGATGCAGAGTAGAAGAGCTTTCGTTCACATGAGTAGCTTACCTTTAAAAATTAGTGTTGACTGTGGAGATTTGTTATATTGTTTGTATAGTTTTGATTAAGCTTGTAAATGTTCAAAAAAGTTAAAGAAAAATGATTTATAATAAAAAAGGAGCCCAGTTTCAGAGTAGGACTCCCAACTATCCACCCATGCAGGACTACTGGGTACTCGACTATGACAACTGGCATCAGCACCCATGCAGAACTTTTGACCACTCACCAGAGCAGAAATCCAGAACATGGCTCCCATGCAGGACACCCAGCTGCCACTCCCATTGGACCCCCAACTACCAATATGGGTCTCCCCTGGTTGCCTCCATCTTGGGACTCTGCAGCAACTGAGAAAGTCCCCTACCTGCGGTAACCTGCCTGCACCAGGGGACATTGCACAGGCTCTGAGCCCACAGACACAACACTGCGTGCCACAGAGCTCACCTCTGAACACACCCACCCAATGCCATCACCAGGGTCCCCCACCGCAGCCACTCCATCTTGGGTCACCTTCATCACGATCCTTAGTGGGGACAACTCCCAGTTTGGAACTCTGGCTGACCAGGTACCCATAATTTCTAACTCCCCACTCTTCCCAGCAGCCATTAACCTGGCACAGTGACTGCCCAATACAAAACAGTTCTCCGTGACAGATGTGCAGCTGCCAAAGGGCAATACACAAATGTCTGGAGAGAAAGGTCCCCTATTAGGAAGTAGAGAGGGTGAGTGAGAGATACTTTAGAGACTAACAGAGATCAGGAACAGTGAGGCCTACAAGCGAGATAAGGAGATAAGACCAGGAGCTCACATAACACAAGTGAGCCCCAAAGGAGATCCTTGAGGTGCAGTCTCCCTTATGTGACCAGCGGGTGCCACACTCCACCTCCTGCACCCAAGACCAATCCTCTCACCCTGGTAACATTCACCATCCTGAGGGTGGAGATACCAGCTAACAACAGAGGACCCCACCTATTGCATGAGAAGGGAAGCAGGAAAGATATGGATCTCCAGCCAAAACAATCCTTACATCTTCCTTTGAGATTCTTTTTTTCTCCTCCCTCTCAATACTTCTGACCTCATATCCCAACATATGTGAAACCAAGTATTTTGCATGAATTAGGATACTGAGGACTGGAATGTCTGAAAGTATATTACTGTTGTGTTGTATATTCTTTTTTTTCTCCCATTTTTTACGATTTTAACTTTTTTTCTTTTTCTTAATATATATGTGTGTTTGTTTTATAATTAAAAAGAGCTATGGTTCATTCAGGTAATTAATTAATAGTATCTTATGTGATGTATTCTACCCATAATACAATGCTTAAGGATTTATAATTTCCATCAGTTTTGCATATTTGTCTGAAAAATCAGAAGAATGAAAGATTTTGAAGTAAGTAATATTTGGTACTTTTAAATACCTTTCAAGTTCCACTTAAGACACAATTACAGTCATTATATACATTATAGTAATATAACATAAAATTTAAAAGCCACATAAACTTACCACACATGCCTAGAGTAGAAGCATAAAGACTGCACAAAATATAAACAAACTTAAGATAATTTTAGGTTCTAATTATTAAAATAACTCTAAAATGTGAAATTTTAGTTTTCCTCTGATTTATACACATGTACACATTCATACACATATGTATATATATATAAATGGAAGTTTTTATACAACACATATATTATTATTAAAACTCTTTGCCTTATAGGATGATATCCATATAACTATAAAATAGATTGCAATACATTCAATTTTTCAAAATTTTATCACCATTCTTCTTTTGACAAGGGATCAAGTGAAAAGTTTTCCAATCCAAGTTACATATAATTGAGATAGAAACACGGGCGTTGCCAAACATTAGTGCTGTAAAATATCATTTTTTATTAGTATCACCTGCAGCCTTGTGAGTAATATTACTTTCTAGTAAGTAAACATTTTCCAGTTATCCCATATTGGATCATACCTCTGTCAATGTTTATAATGAAGGTGAGGAGCTTATTTTTGATCCCAGGACATGCTACTAGAAATAAAATGTGCATCTTCCACTGTGCCTTGGGGAAACATTCAGACATCTGCACATTTCACACAGTCTTACCCGTGTTGCCATGGAAAGCATCATCATGTCTCCTTCCTTGGCAGCTCTGGGTGACACATAACTCTAAAAACCAGAGACTTATGGAATGCCAATTGGAGATAGCTCAAGAAAGTATTATCAAATATAATTGACTTCCTTTGGAAATAAGGATTATCAGTTCTTCCAAAATGTGATTTAATTATTCACCTAGATAAAATGTCATTATGCTAGTACACGTGACATGTGAACGCATATTTTATTTCTGTCATCTGTGTCAATGACAAATGACAGAATAAAGGCCTAATTAAAAATCATATTATCTGAGAAATTTTATATAATTATGGGCAATTAGAATTCGTTAAACATTTAAAAGAATTTTGTTTTTCTTTTAAAAACCAGTAAGCTTTTAAGGAAGCTCAAGCAAGCACTGAATATCCAATCTATTCCTCAGGAGGCATGGAGAAGAGAACAGGCACTAGACCGAGTCATGGCTCTATCACTATCTCATCTTTGAACCTGCATGAGCTCCTCAACTCTCCCAGCCTTGTTTCCTCATCATAAGCACTAGAGTGCTGAATTAGAAGCCTCCAAAGATTCTTTCAAGCAACAGATTTATAAATCTCTTAATATTTATTGGGAATCCATATCTCCAAAACTTGCTGGGTGCTATAAGTATTTATGCCATAGTTTTTGTTTTGTTTTGTTGTTTTTACCTTGAAAAGCTTATAGTATACTTTTGTGAGAGATAGGAAAAACATTTAAAGCATAATAAAAGGTGATTTTACTATGCCACATCAGGTTATTTCCTATAGAGTGTGTGTCAGCTAACCAGTTTTATAGAAATTGAGAAAAGGCAGAGATGAATAAAATTCTCTACATGTGAGTGTAATTAAAAACATCCAGATTCTTCAGGTTAACTGCAACACGCTTTCCTTAGAAAACCTACCGTTGGATGACATTACATCCCATTGAATATATATTTATACTTCTGGTTACACTTCTACACAACCATCTGACTTTTTAACTGTACGATTTTTCCTATTTCATCACTGTCGGTTCTTCCACCAAGTTTTGAATCCCTAAGCATTCTGGAATTGTTTTTAATCCTTTAATCAACAGTCACTCCATGCCATGCATTGCATCAACAGAGTGGCGGAGGGAAACTATAATGTGCATGTGCTGAGTACTAGTTCAAATCCATTTGGTGATGGACTCCACTGCAAACCTGCCCTGAGTGAGCTGCCTTCCAACAGTGCTTCCTGCACACAGAGCCAGCGTGCCTCCTCACATCACTCCCCACCTGAAGATCTTACCAGACAGTACCAACACCACAGCCAGGGAGAAACCCTAGGAATCGTCTAGTCCTATTTCTCTCTACACCCACAGACACGGCCTGCAGACACTGCAAAATGATCTGGTCTGTGCTGTAACATGATGTCTTTAGTGCAATGATACAAAATAGGTCTTTTCCCACAATCAATCAACATACAGTTCCTCATCTGTATAAATAAAACAATTCATTTTGCCTCCTGGTCAACACTGGTGTTTCCCCATATGACCCTGTGTGTTGGGACATGTCTCCAATTTTTAGAGATCTGTGAGTATAAAAAACTTCCTTTGACAGTCATCCCTATATCTATATCTATATCTGATTAAAACAAATTTTTTGTACCCTTAAATATATATTAAATTTCCCTTTTTTCAAAAACCTGGGTCTCCTATCTTTAAACTTCAGAGACACCAACTACCTCCCAAAATAATAATAATCGCTGAAAACATCCCAAATTTGGCAGATTTAAGAACTAAGTGCATCTTTGCCAAGATTCCTCATAATAGACTTCTAAAATTCAAGAAAAAATCTTGAAAGCCATCAAAAAGTGGTGTATCATTTATATAACACCCTTTTTAATGACAGCAACTTTCTTATATGAAACCATAGTGCCAGAAGAAATTAAAGTTAAATTTAAATTAAGTTAAATTTCAATATTATGATTTTTTTAATCAAACAAAGAATCATCAACATCACTAAAGAAATAAATAAAGCCCTGATGTTACTTACCTAGAAGCAAACTAGATCAAGTTATAGTGAAAAGAAACTGCACAAATCAATGCTTTAAATGCCACTGGACTTATCTTTTTGAGGGTTCCCCTGGGTTTCTGTAAGTGAATTTTGCATCGGATACATAATCATTTGACTTAAAATGTAGGCTAAGAAAACTTTAAATTTGAGAATATCTATTCAGCCATTTTTACTAGATGCAGTAACCATCTGAGAAAAAATTTATTTATATAGATGAGTTAGAATAACAAATTCTAGCTTGGTGTTAATGCATTTTAGAGATGCATTCTCAGTTTTCATTATTGTACCAAAATCTTAAGCCTGGGGTGCCATATATTGCTTCCCCTTCCCCCCCCCAAAAAAAAAGGACACTCACACTGAAATATGCAAAACATTTTTGTGGATATATATCAGATACAGTTTTCAGGCTTCCTTATGAGATTAGAAACCCCACTGAAAGACTGCAAATGTTTAGTACTTACATAGTAAGGAATCAGGAGGAAAAACTGAGTGGAAAATAAGATTGCTGATAAAAATTGTTTATAAGTTATTCCCACTATTTGACCTTGATGTTTCATTTTATTTAAAATATCTGTTACATGTATACAAAAATTCTTTAGAAATGATTATTAGGCTGTTAATAAGTCTCCTGAGGCCCAAAAGCAGTCTGTTAAGTGTATAAGGTATTCCAGCTTTGCCTCTGATAGTGTATCCTCAATGAAATGTAACTTGAAAATGGATTTTCTTATCATCCATGAAAAAGTATAAACTTAATCTAGTTTCTATTTCTTTATCTCAATACCTTTTTAATTGACACTTTGCCTCATCTAATGAAAAACCACCCTCTCTACAATCACAACTATTAGAATCTTATTTTGGCCTTGTCAAGACTAACTGTCAGAAAGTTAAAGCTTAAACACTGATAGTTGAAAATCTTCTAATCCAAAAGCCAGTAAAAATGTTCAGTATCCTGACTGAATATATATCTATTATTCTTTATACCTAACTTCAAGAGGATTTAGAATGACAGATAACAAGATTCAAGAAAGCCTTAATGCACTTTAATTCTAGCTTTAGAAGTATTAGGTAGTATGATTTTTTTCCTCTAAAATATATTTAAATACAGAAAAGAGCTTAAGGTAAATTATACAGACTTCTTAAAGCATACCATTTACTTCTTTTTCTAAAATAATTCAATTTGTCCACCATCCATAACAAACATTACAAGTCTAAAGCTATGATAGATAAAGAATGTAAAAATCCCATATCCAAGAGATTCTGTACTCAAAATACAGAGTATCCTCACTGGGCTGCTTTAAATTAGCAGCCAAAAGTAAAGTAAATCTGAAAACTGAGTCAACCATCCTTCTTATTAAATGTCTAATCCTACATAATTAAATATAAAACTATGATACTGGTAGTGATATCAAGTTCTGTTAGTGGTAAGAAAATAGGATGTGATCACACACAGATATTGGGTTCTCAATGTATACACAAAGGTAGTAAAATGCTCACTCTATAATTTTAGGGAAAAACAGATTATGAATTTGTAAACCCAAACACATATGGTCAGCTAATTTTTGACAAGAGCACCAAGAAGACACAATGAAGAAAAGATAGTCTGTTCAATAAATTGTGCTGGGAAATTGAGCTTCCATATGCAAAAGGATGAAGTTGGACCCTTATTTTATATCATACATGAAAATTATATATGTGTGTGTGTTTATATTATATATATATATATATATAAATGAAGATAGAAAGAGATAGATACACACATACACACACATACACACACACACTATACCAAAAGCTCTGGCTACAAATAAATAAATAATCTCAAATGAAAAATCTGTGCACAACAAAGAAAACAATCAAAATGAAAAGGGAGTCTAGCCTATTGATTTGGAAAATATTTTTAAGTCATAAAGATAATAAGGGGTTAACATTTAAAATTTACCAATCACTGGCACAACTCAATAGAAGAAATCCAATAACCTATTTTTTTTTAATGAGCAAAGGACCTAAAGACATTTCGCCAAAAAAGTTGTAGAAAAGGCCAACAGGTATGTACAATTGTGCTCAATACCAATAATCATAAAGAAAATGCAAATCCAACCTACAATGAAATATTATCTTATACATGTTAGGATGCCTATGATCAGAAAGTCAAAAGGTAAACATTGGTGAGGAGGACAAAAACTCTAGAATACTTGGTGAGAATGCAATGTAGTGCAACCACATAAAAAACATTACAGAAAAAAATTATTTTTTTAAAAAAGCTAAAAATACCACTACATACTACCTTCCTTGTTTTGGGCATATATCCAAAGGAAATGAAATCACCTGTGGAGACACCTCTATCCCCATGGTCACTGCAGCATTATTCACAATAGCCAAAATATGGAAATAACCAAAATGTCCATGGATGAATGGATAAAGAATATATGGTGTATACACACAATGTGGAATATTATTCAGCCTTTAAAGAGAAAGATGATGCAGCAATATGCCACAACATGGATGAGTCTGGGAAATATTATGCTAAATAAGCCAGACACAGAAAAATACTTTATGATCTCATGTATACGTGGAATCTTACAAAAATAAAAGTAGAATACACAAAGATAGAGAATAAAACAATGGGGGTTCCAAGGAAAAAGGGTGGAGATGTAGGTGAAAACATGCAAACTAGCAGACACATAGGATGAATAAGTCTGGAGACCTCCTGAACACCTAAGGACCAGAGTTAATAATATATTGTATTAAGGATTTTTGCTAAGAGCAGAATTCAGGTGTACTTGCCATCAAAAAAAGAAAAAAACTGTAGGTGATAACAGATATTTTAATTCATCAGTCTAAAATATTTATTTCACTATTTATGTGCATATAAAAGTATCATGTTGTACAATAATTTTTAAATGAATTACAAATGTATGGTGGTGATGGTTATATAACATTATGAATATCTCTAAAACCACTGAACTGTGTGCCTATACCTAGGTAAGATGGTAAATTTTATATTGTTAATATTTTAATAAGATATAGAATAAGAAGAAAGAATACAGTCCTAGCAACATCTAGACTTTTATAAACACTCATTCTCAATTACTGCCTCATATTCACATATGATGCAAACATATGTGCATACCATAAATGTAAATTCTGTTAACGAGACACAGCTGAGTTGTCAGTTTACCCAACTGACAAGCTGTCTCATTTTCGTTGAACATTATTCAATGCTAAGCTAGCCTCTACTTGTGATGATTTACCTTTAGGCAATTAGGAAGAAATAGTTTTGCAAGGTCAGAAGAATAAGAGAGTATGTCCAGTAAGGTCATGTTGTTGAACATTAATAAACCAGAGAAACATTTGGCATTGAGAAGTAAAAAGAAATGGACTTGGTGGTGCCCCTTCTTAATTGCATCCCAATAATTTGGGAAGCTGAGGCAGGAGGATCCCAAGTTTGAAGCCAGCCTCAGCAACCTAGCAAGACCCTGTCTCAAAATTAAAACTAAAAAGGGCTGGGAATGTAGCTCAGTGGTTCACACCCCTGGGTTCAATCCCTCATATCAAAAAAAAAAAAAAAAAGNTGCGCTGTACGGCGCGGCCCTGGGCGGCCTCCCGGGCGGGTGGGCCCGGAATCCGGGCTGGGCAGTGCCGGGAACCTGGGGCACCGCTGGCCTGGGAAGCCAGGACGACCAGGCCCGCCCCGCGCTGCTAGCTGCTCGGGATACCCCTGGCGCTCTCGAGAATCCCGTCTCCTTTGGTGCCTGCCAGGAACGCCTCCCCTAGCAGGAGGCTCTGTGTGTGCGGATTGCTGGAGAGGATGCTTGAAAATGGAGAAGTGGGGAGAACCCGAGGTGGGGGAGCGTAGGGACTTCATGGAAAAGACCGCGGATCAGAAGAATGCTATCCCAGCCCACTTTCGACCCTCCAAGGCCCAGTATCTTTATTTCCTATTAAGCATTTAAACATTCTCCCTTATTCCCCTATATAGCCCATTTTTCTTTCTTCACCACGGAGACACCCTAATCCCAAGAATAAAAAGCAATTTTATCATAATCGAAAAGAATTGTTAGAATTCTCCATGCCTGCTTCTGTACTAAGAGGAAACAACTATTCCAAATTCTCAGTGTCCTTTCCTCCATTCCTGGACCCCCTCCGTCTATTTTATTCAATGACAGCGGGAGGGCAGTGGCGGGGGGATTCTATTGGTTGGAGAGAAGACGGTTAACTTAAGCTACTGTCAGTCCTCAAAACTGATGTTTATTCTCTTTGTGGTGGTGGTGATTTTTAAGATCTCGTAAGCATAGATGACTGTAGAACTACGAGCTGTCCGGGTTGTAAAAGGGAACCTTGAAACAGGAAATACTTTATTTACCATTAGTATAGATGGTGGGTCCTTCATTCAATTGACCTCCCACTCCCCACCCCCAAGCTACCGCTGTCTCTGGTGAACTTCACTGGATAACTCAGATGAATGAGTCCTTCTAAAGATCCTCTAGGACCACAAAGACGCATCTGTGGTCAAAGTCAAGCTCCCTGGCCTCAGAGCCTGAAATCCTGGTTTACCACTCTCTTCCTTAGCTGAAGTCTCAGGGCCTGGCCGAGCTGGACAGGCAGTTGCCTAGGGCAGCAAGCTGTTTAGTGATTGTTTATTATGGGAGTGACTGAGAGCTGGGAGACACTTCCCGGCTTCCCTCAGGCAGCAGAAAACCCCAGCGGGGTGTGGACTAAGGGCACAGTTATAACAAGGCCGAGTAAAATGATAGAGTGGAAAGTTTTAGGTCTTTGTTGTTTTAAATTTGTTTTAACAAAGGGAGGAGGGTGAATGGGTGGGACTTTACTGTACATTCCTGAAGCCTCTCCCTATGAAGATGAGGTAGCTTTTCCAGATTTGATCTGTACCCCCTGCACAACTTGGAGAGGCCTGGGACAGAAACAAGGATTCGGTCATCTTTCAAACATGTTGACAACGATGCTCATAAATGCAGTGATGGAGACCACATGTGACCTAGGGTTCCCCCACCCTGGGTTGCTAAGAACAGTCCTTCAAGACAGGGATCCTTCTATTAAGATCAGGGTGCAAATGATCTCCACCCCAGGGAAGGTGGGACTGTGAGCACTGCAGTCCCTTTATATCCTACCAGTTGTCCTGGGTGACCTTAGCAGTTTTAGGCTAGCTGTTCTTCTTGCTCTCTTGTGTCCTCTTCCTCTTTGGCAGGAGTTCCTTGACTTTCTTGCCTGATTCTGGTTGATTCCCTCATCCCACGCCCCACTGTTAAACTCACATTCCTTCATGCTGTATATGGTGAGAAAAACTTTGGTACTGAAAATTAGAAAAGCTTAAATTAGGACCCCAGATCTGTCATTCACTCATGCCTTACATAGGTGGCTTGATCTCACTGAACCTCAGTTTCTCATTTGAAAACTCAAAATAATACTCATCTTGCCAGCCTATCTCAATTGGTAAATTGTAAATTGTTCTCCATGTGTAGTATCATTAGCTCAAAGTCTCCATTTCAAAGTCAATGGAATCAAAAGTAGAACATTCAAGAGTATCATCATTCCATCTCCCTTTGCTTTCCTTTTACCAAGCCCTCTTCACTTGTTGAACCTTTTATTTTTCATTTATTTATGTATTTTTGACTGTGTTTCTTCACTGTAAGGAGCATGGTCTGTTTTACTCCTTAATCCCCGGTGCCTAGGATAGTTCAGAGACTACATAGGTGGAGTCAACCACTGATTTAAATGAAGGAATAAATGACGAAAATTTTATTTCAAGGCCCTTGAACAAGCTTGAAAAGTTCCCCTAACTATGGACAACAAAAGCAAAGATAAACAAATGGACTACAGCAAATTAAAGATCTTCTGCACAATCAACAAGATAAAAAGGCGACTTAAAAGTCAAAAATATTTGCAAACCATACAGCAGATAAGGGGTTAAAAATTTTAAAATGAGCACAGAGTTTAAATATACCTTTTCCAAAGAATGTATATTAATGGCTCCAATGGGTACATGAAGTGGTGCTTAATATCACTAATCATCAGAGAATACACATTAAAACCACAAAGAGATGCTACTGCAATACCCATTAGAATGGCTATCATCAAAATGAGGTGACAAGTGTTGAGAGTGTGGAGAAAAGGGAATCCTTGTACACTGTTGGTGGGACTGTAAGTTAATGCAACCATTATGGAAAACAGCATGGATTTCCTTAAAAAATAGAACTACCACTGGTCGCAGTGGCACAGGCCTGTAATCCCAGTGACTCAGGAGTTTGAGACAGGAGGATTGAGAGTTCAAAGCCAGCCTCAGCAATGGTGAGGTGCTTAGCAACTCAGCAAGACCCTGTCTCTAAATAAAATACAAAATACGTCTGGGGATGTGGTTCAGTGGTTGAACACCCCTGAGTTCAATCCCTGGTACAAAAAAAAAAAAAAGGGCCCTGCTGTGCACATTCATGATCTCACTTAATGCTTAGATGACAAATTAGAAATTTGAGTTCAGAAAATCTATGTGATTATCTCAACAGCCAAATTCAATTATGGGTAGAGCTTCAATATTTCAGCAATGACTTTTGACTACACAGCACTGATTGTGCAGTCCCAGGTCAAAATACCTAAAAGAATAATAAAAAGGAAGAAGGGAGACATGATAGGCTGCTTCCCACACACCTACCTCTGAATCAATAACATCATCACTTCCCAGTTGCTCAAGACCTGCATTTTTGATGATCTCATTCCCTCAATATGTTGTGAATCAGTCAGCAAGTCTTGTATATCCTACCTTGAAATCATACTTCAAATTCCTGCACCCTACCACTCTCTGCAACCATCACTCTAGTCCAAGGCATATCTGTACCTTCCTTGAACACTGCCATAGAGTTCTATTTTGGATTCTGAAATTTGTTTAAGGTCCCTTCTAGGATAATCTTCACAAAGCAGTCAAAAACGTAAATTAACTAAAATAATGTCACTCCTTACCTACAAACTTCTTAGTTTGGCTTATAAATAATTCTTGCAAGATCCTACAAGATTTAGCTTTATTCACTTCCCAACACACTCTCTGATTATCTACTATCCTTCTGACATATGGACCTCTTTGTGGCTCCTCAAATGTTCCAAGATCAGCTGCAGACTTAGAGACTTTGTTCTTAGCTGCTCTTTATTTCAAAAATACTCTTCCCCCTGATCTTTGTATAGTTGTCTCTCATCATTCAATTCCATGCTTACCTGTTACCTTTTCAAAAGGCAAGGGAAGACCTCCTAATACAAAAGAAGCACACAGTAACTTTCTATCATATCATCCCATTAAATTTATCTTTGTAACACTCATCATGAAATCTACCTAAATATTAGCATTTATTTAATGAATTGTCGATTGATTATTGATTTCCTGTCTCCACCATTATGAGACTAATTCAAACAAGAAAAGACCTTGTCTCATTTGTCCACTCATGCATCACCAAGACAGTCTGATATAGACTGTTTCCCATAAATAATTCCCATAATCAATGACCCTTACACTTTGTAGCAATAATGCCTTCTTTTCTTTGCACCACAAAATCCCCTTCAAACATGCAAAATTCAGAGGCAGTTCTTTCTGACTCCAAATATTCTATCTATCACAGTGTCTCCTATTTTTAGTCAGCCAAACTATAAAAGCATTTTTTTTTAGCAATTTAGTAATTTCTTTTCTATATTTGTTTAGGACATCTATTTGATTCTTGTTAAGAAAAAATCCTCCCTAATGAGGAAAAATTAATTGAGGTCAAAGTGGACATATCTAATAATATAATCTCAGATGTTAACAAATAATAACTAAAAATAGTAATAGATTTGTGAGTGGGGTAACAGCCATATGGAAAGACAGCTCTGGGCACAACACATGCTTTAAATCATTAACATTTCACCCTTGACTCAAAATAATTAGCAAACTGAATGAATAGCAAGCCAAACACAAAATAATGAGGTGGGAGGTAGAGGAAGAATAAATAAGATCTCACCAACAATTTCAGCTATTAAAAAAAAAAAAAGACACCAGGCAACTTGTATGTATTAAAGCATCATGATTCCTGTTCCAGTGGTCTCTGTGATGATTTGGATCTGGACTAGACCCCAAAGGCACATGTGCTGAAGGCATGATCCCTGATATAGCAATGTTCAGAGGTGAGAATTTGGGGAAGTGATTAGATCAGGAGAGCTCTGACTTCTTCAATAGATTAATAATTTGATGGCATTATTGGGAGTTAATAGAAATTGTAGGAGACAGGACCTCGTTGAAGGAATGTGTTCTTAGGTGCCCTTGGAGGACTCATCTGGCCCCTGGTTCCTCACCTCTCTATCTAACTTCTTCCCAATTGCCATACAGTGAACAAGTGCTTCACCATGCTTTCTCTGCCATGATACTCCACTTTGCCATAGGCCCACAGCAAGAGGACCAGCCAACCATGGAATGTAACCTCTGAAACTGTGAGCCAAAATAAGTCTTTCCTCCTTTAAGTTGTTTTTCTCAGGTATTTGTCACAGTAACAGAAAAGCTGACTAACACAGTTACAAATCAGGATCACCGGGAAAGCATTTTAGAAATTTATAGTCTCAAGTCCAGGTTCCTGAGAATTCAAGATTGGAGCACAGACCTTGAATCTACTTTTTTTTTTTAACAAATGTCCCATGCTATTGGGATTTTACAAACCTCTGATATAGTACCACAGCCTTCATTTTTTACAGAAGAAGAGCCACCAAAAAGTTTTTAATATCCAAGCCATAACCAGTGAAGATTAAGTTCTCATAGACTTTGAGATACTAAAAAATCTCTAAGAGGAGCTTTAAATATATCAGAAAAACAGAGACGCAAGATATGCTGGTGATGCAGTTAATAAGAAAGCCCGAAAGTGTCAGATGGCCCCAACCTCAAGGGGTATTTCATTGTTTCAAAGAACTTCATCTCAAGTACCTGCTCTTCTGTAACTTAAATTTTTGTTCCCTTTACTTGAGATCAAAGTAGAAAGCCAAATAAAGGGAACTCTTAGAAACATATGAGTTGTCAGAACCATGGAACTGTTGGAGAAATTCAATAGGAAGTAACAAGTCTTGAATTCATAGGGCTGCTCTATAGGGTCAAAATGGATGAACTCAGCATAACTTGAAGGGGTTCCAGACACAAAGACTGTAGTCCACACCTGAGATGATACAATGAGACAATCCTGGAGGCTCAGCCCATGGAAAGAGAAGAAGGAGGAAAAGAGAAAGGGGGAGAGGAACAAAAAGAGGGAGAGACAAGTAAATAATTAAAATTAAGATACATGTAGGACATAAATGCATATAATTTAGATATATAAGTGCATCATGAGTTTTGTGAATTTGTAGCTGTACGTTTCCCTTTCTTAATATTTTCTCTCCCCTTTCTTATTTTATTTGGATTATATTCTCTAGCCTTCCATTTAAGTTTCTTTATTAATAGTGGCCTTTACACAAATCATATCCTTTAACACCTGACCCAGACAGTGGAAATTGAAAAAGGAAGAAACCTTCTCCTTACTAAAAGGATTTATGTTCCTTTTCTAATAAATGCACCTACACATTTTCCAGAGATACCCATAGAAATAAATTTAAGCAAATGAATTTATATTTTACTGTCTTAAATTCTAAGATAGTTCAAAAAATAATTAAGTTCTTAGTAAATAACTACTAAATCAGTGGCTAAAACAATATAAATAAAATTCATTTTTGTAAAAAATTGATTAAAGATTTTATTCAAAATAGGAAAATTTGCCATTTAATATCTTTGGTTAATTCCAAATCACCATAACTTTTTTTTCTTAGCTTGATTTGACTAACAATAACAACAACAAAAGACTAATGATGTGAATAACTCTTTTTTAAAATATTTAAGTATATCTTGTATCTGTGGGCAAAAGAGAAAAAGGTTGTTACATTGAAGCCATCACCATTAATTTTTTTTATGATCCCTCTGCTAATGTAGACTGGCTAAAGAGAAGTTCCAAATTTAGCATACACAATGCAATCTTTGCAGTCTCTGATTTAGGATCCGTAGAAAAACAACAATCAACTTTGCATGCATTGATTTTTTCCCACTAGAATCTCGTGTAGTTTATTGTTCATGACTTAATTATCCATAGTTCTATAACTTTAATAAAAACCTAACTCAATTAACTAAATTTATTCCAATTCAGTTTGCAACACTTGCAACAAAGAGTTGAACAGGGGAGAAAAAAAGCTACCCTGGCAAAAGTTACCCTGTTAAGAAGATTTGATTGTTCATTTAAAATTTTTAAAGAGGTAAAATAAAGGTCATTTGTAAAATAAATGTCAAGGTAAAACATATTGCTGTTTTGTGACAATGAGCAAGTCTTAGGTAAAGTGATTCTTGGGAGAATTCTTCTGAGTAGAACAAATTGTTTATATTCTATGCAAACAACTGCATATGCAAAAAAGAGGCCCTACTGTGTACTTTTTTGTGTTTTTTTTTTTTACCTATACATAACATTAGGACCCATTTTGACATAATTATAAAAGCAGAGAATATTATTTGCTCTAATTAGTCCCTAGCACTTCCCCCTTCTCTCTCTACCTCTCCCAGACTGTTCCCTTCCCTCTACTCTGATCTTTCTGCTATTTATCACCATTGTATGTATTCTACTGTGTACTTGACAGTATTGTCATCCACCCAGGGAGTTTGTCACAAATCTGAGTCATAGTTCACTCAAAAGAAGATTAACATTTGCCAAGAGCTGCACCAGGAACTATGCTGGGGCTGCATTTACCAGGATAGAGAAATGCTACCATCCACGGTCTCAAGGACCTTGCAGAAAGCAGACTGATGCTCTCTTTTCCAACAGGTTTCTAGGCCTACTAACAAAGTACCATACACAGGGTGGCTTAAATATCATAAACTCGTTTCCGCATCCCTCTGGTGGCCACAAGTCCAAGATCAAAGTGTCCAAGGGTTGGTTCCATTCTGAGGGCTCTTTCCTTGGCCTGAGATAACTGCTTTCTCCTGGAATCTTCACATGGCCCCTTCTCTGTGTCCCTGTCTTAGTACCTATTCTTCTTTCCTTCTCTCTCCTTCCCTTCCTTCCTTCTTTCCTTTATTCTTTTTTTTTTCAAAATTAGAGTTGGAAAGAGCAAGTCATAGATAACACAGAACCTTATACATCTTAAAGTGAACACAGATACTCTCTCTTCAACAATGATGTGGAGGCCACATACAATACAGCAACTAGAGATGGTAACTTGGGTAGCAGTAGAAAACTTGGTCAGTTCTAAACCACCTGCCCAGATTTCTATGCGAGAGAAAATGGGTCTCCATCATGCTTATGTCATTGTTACTGGTGGAACTAGTAACTGAATGGAACCTAATAGGGGTGTGTGTGTGCATGTGCACATACCCACATGTGCACAGAAACAAATGCTCATAAGGATGTTCATGATATTAACATTGGCTGCTTCAGGATTGCAAAATTCATAGTGATTTTTATTGTATCTTCAGACATTTCTGGGTGTATGAGCTATATCTTTGAAAAGTAATAAATCCAAAGAAAAATATTATAATTCCCTCTATCTTGTTAGCTTCACTTTCAGTGCAGTGATCAAATTCTCACCTGCCCTCAGCCCATCCACAGCCCTGTGACTCTAAATGACTGCTCAGCCTTGTTTCCTCTTTCAGGTTTATATGACCTTACTTAAACTTAACTGTCCCTTTAAAGACCCCATCTCCACATACAGGGTCATGAAGTACTAGGGATTTGAACTTTAATATAGGGGCCCTGAGACTACTAATGTAAGTGGGTTTGGACTCCATGGGTGGTGGAGGAGGGGCATTGCTGACTAGTGTGTATAAGATAGATATATGAATCACTGTTCTGGGTAGTGTGCCTTCCGGATCCTCTCTGGGGCTGTTCTGAGCAGCACGTAGCCTGCTGGTTTTATTTGAGTGAATACTATCCAGGGGACATCATATCCCCAACTTATACATTCCCAGTGAAGACAAGTCCTTGTCCAAGATCTGTGGAGCAGCAGACTCAGCGAAGTGCCCTGGCTATACAGAACCACCATACCACCATGGGTCTAAGGCTCAGCAAGCCAGAGTATGCAGACCTGTCACATTGGCAGTGGCCTGGTATGGATGCCCATTCTACACAAAGCCATAGCCTGGAAACCCCTAAGCACCCATAATCTGATGACCTCAACAGGATGATCTCAACATCCATCTTCCCAATGAGCAGAGGGGAAAATGGAAGTAGAACTAGATCTGAATGGGATTGCAGGGCTAACCAAGAGCATGGTGCTTTCCCAAACCTTATTAGCATAAATTTGGACCAATAGCATTGACCCAAGTATTATTTAACCTTTAGAATGACACACTCAAGCGACAACCCCTATCGGTTTCCCTCTTACCCTGTGAGAGTTCTGTTTCTAATCTTCACACTTGAATAAATCCTACTCCTTTCACTATTGCCTCCTGGTTTTCCATGAATTTCATTCTTCCAATTTGCAAGACAAGAACTCAGAAAGGAGTGGGCAGTGAGCTGCTCAGCTCTATTGCAACACTAGAGGGCACAAGCCCACCATTTAGAGATGGAACATACCTCTCAATGGTTTGGGAGAAAAATCCAGCTTTGGAAGCTTTTAGCCTGGGATTTGACACTAGTGGGCATTATCTGCTGTGATTAGCTGCTTTAGCAAAAGGGCCTTTCTCCATTGCAAAAGCCCTCAGTTTATACACACCCAATCTACCAACAGAAGGGGAGAAAGGAGTATCATTTCAAACTGTTTCACCACTAAGACAGACCTAGTTGAGAAAACTGTTTCATCATGCCTATCTCAGAATTTTGCCAATGTGTAACTACCTTCACCTATCTTTCACATTTTCTTCATTCTTAACTCATCTCTACTGGGTTTTTAAAACAGGATGAAACTTAAAGCCCTTACAATAGATTACCCAATGGTAAACTACTACATGGAAAATAAGTAGACCAATAAAGTATGTCATGAAAGCTTTTAAAGGTCCACCAGCCAAAACTAAACAGAACTTTTAGTACTAATGATTCAGGAAAATATGATAAATTAACCTTTTTCTTGATGCTAGGTTGAGTCACTGGAAAACTTACATGTATATTAAGTAAGACCACACCTATTTTTCCTCAAGTATGTACGTTGGTATTTTGTACTCAATAGACATTTCATTTCTTAGCCATCAAACTTGTAAAAAACTGAACAAATTATATTGTTTATTACAGTTCAAGAGACTGCTCTTCTTTGTTTGGTTACTATTCTATCCCAGGGCCCAGAATCTACATAAACTTATCAACCACTCATACATTCCTGATAGGAGTGGTAATGATACAGCCCCCTGGAAACTAATTTCCTAATATAAATTCAAAGCATTAAAAAATGTTTATTGAGCCAGTAATTCCAATGAGATTTTAACCTAAGGACATTATTCTAAATATGGCACACTTTTATACAAAGATATTCATTACTATAGAAAAGTATGACCATAAAGAAAAAGTTTACATGTGGATATAAGCAGGTCAAATCTTGGATGAAACAATGAAAGTAATGATCTAATGAAAGACTTGCTGTGTGTCAGACATAAAGCTAAGTGGTTTGCACATGTTACCTAATTTAATATTTAATTCATAGCTTTGATGATTATCCATATTTTGTAAATGGGGAATCTGAACCTGAAAATCATTAAGTAACTGGTCAAATTTAAGCTACTATTGAGTAACGGAGCCAATACACAAGCTGCAAGGTGCAATGGATATCAATCATTGTGCTTATGTCCCACTTTTTCAAGGCTATATTTCATTCAAGTCTACATTGCTCTCATTCTTTCCCTACATCCCACTCAGAAGGATTTAAGAATTTAGTAAGTTCACCCTAAGATGTTGAGGAACAAAAATTTCCTTTCCAAGTGTTTTTGAATGTAAGAGAATACAGGTGAAGGCAGAATGATTAACTTGTTGTCAGTAGTTCTTCAAGTGTGAACCAGAAACTCTAAAGAGTCTTGATAGCTTTTCAGGGGACCTTTGGGATCAAGATTTATTCTACAGTAAACCTAAGACGTTAACTTTTTTTCACTCTCATTTTTTTTTTTAACAAGTGTATAGTGGAGAGGCTACTTGACAAATGATATCTCAACAGACTAAATGCAGAAGTAGATATGAGAATCTAGTTGTTTTCTATTAAGCAAGACATTGTTCAGATTTTCAAAAATGGGAAAATGCCATGCATTTTACATTTTATTTTTAACTTTGGAAAATAGTTTTTTCATGAAAATGTTATTAATTTTAACATGAAATTGTCTTACTTATACCTTTAAGTTTCTCAATTTTGAATTTTAATATAATATCAATAGCTATAATTCTAATAAACAAGAGCTCTCCTAAGTCCTCAGTTATTTTTAAGAATAAAACAGGGTCCTAAGACCAAAAATCTTGGGAATAACTAAATCAAATAAATCATTCAGAAATAATGATGTTCCTATCAGAGGCTCCAGGTCAGTAGAGAAAACATTTTGGAGGATGTGGCATTTCCATCAACTTCAGTCTGATTATTTCACATTTGTGCACAATTCCTTAACCTAGCTTTGCTTTCAAGTTCTCATCACTCTTCTAACACCTTTAAAAGAAACAAAAGGTATAGCCTATTGAAATTATATCCAACTTCAATATTCAGTAACAACATCTATCTGTCTTTAAATCTACCAAACATGCGTACCTACATAAACCAAGCATTTAATATGACCAGTAATTGGCAATGCTTAGATAGAAACCTAAGTTTTTTTGTTCCAAGTCCATTACTCCTTCCCCTACACTGCCACTGAATATTTTAAGTATACCCAAGAAGGAACATAATTATCCCCTGAGTTAATTCTCTCTCCCTCTCTCTCTCCCCCTCCCCACCTCACACACACATATACACATCTCCCTCTTAACAGAAACTATCAGAGAACAGAACTCTCACAATTTATGAAATAAAAGGAAAAATCACTGCTTTGACTTTTGCACTCTTCTAGAAAAATAATTTCATGATGATAATGATAGAAAAAGTTATTGCTTAGTTTCCATGAACAATATTATTACTGGGCTATTGAGCTATGGTTCAATGCCATTGATTATTCTTAATATTTCCTATTCAGTGTCTTACTTCTTACTATAACTTGTGAGTAAAGCATTATTGCCCCCATTTTAAAAACGAGAAAACTAATATTTAGAAAGAGTAAATAGCTTGTCCCAGGACACATAGCTATTAGATTACAGAGGTGGGATTCAGACCAGATTTCTCCACACATAATGCCTCATAGCTTTAACCATGTCTCCATCTTTTTTTATTTTTATTATTATTAATTCTTATGGGATGCATAATGGAATTCCTTGTTTGGATATTAATGGTTTGATGGTCTACTTTAATGGGAGGGGCTGGATATGGTGCACAGAGCAATAGGGAAAGTCAAGTTTTATTCCTGTTATCTACTTACTAGCCAACTTCTGTTAAGATAGTTTTAGTTCCTTCTGTGTTACGTTTCCTCAGAAGTTTAAACAATAGGTCATCAAGCAAATGTAATGATTAGTAGCAGTATTTATTCAACCGCTTTTCTGAGTTCAGTAAAAAAAATAATAAATTGACTCTTTTAATGTTAACTGAGCCACTGGAGAGACCTCATGCTATCTACAGAGTACGGAAAGAAATATGGACAGTGGCAAGCACAGTTAATTGAACATTTTATAGAACATTGAGAGAGTTCAGGGAAAGTGCATTTCCCATTTTTTATCTTCCCAAGTTTAATGAAAATCCACCTATTATGACTGTGTAGAAAAAGAAGAAATAAAAGAGAATTATCATTTTTATTTCTACTTAGTAGTTTATCCAAGCATTTGAGTTTGCCAGGTCTAGGGGCAAAACACAAAGAGTAGTTGAAAAAGATAGGGGAGAACAAAGACATGCCTTCGACCTCCCTCTTCCAAATTAAGACCTTCTTCTCCCTGACTGCACAATTTAGCTTTTAAATTACATTTTGAAATAAACAAAGATTTTCTTCAATTCCCAGAACTCCTGTATTGTGATTTATTTCTTTGGTCTTGTTGCTGAAATGCCTCGTTCCATTCTCCCTTGATTATTTAATTTTCAAATGTGAGAAAACACATGCTTGACCAGCTTTGGTAAAAAATGACACCAGGACTTGCAACCACTTATAGTTCATTGATGATAAAAATCAATAGGTTACAGGAATGAAGCCTTAATGATGAAATTTTAGGAACAATAATCAGTTTGACAGCAGAGTTTTTGAAAAGCAAGTCCAGCTACAGTTGTTACCTTTTTAGCTTAATCATTACATTTTTAGACTCATCAGTACAGATGTGCATATACATCCCATTACTGATTTTGTTTTCTACATATTTACTTTCTGATAATTATATAACTCTTTTATGAAAGCTTTTAGATGATGTTTTATTTATATTATTTTATAACATATTCAAATTAGACCATAAATGCATATTAATAAGGAAAAGGGAAGAGAGAAACAGGAATCCAGGGCAAGGAAGGGAGAAAAACTATTTTTAACAGTAAATGATTTTACAATATTGAGGTATGATCCTGTTATCCCTAGTTTAAGTTTTGAACATAAAGGGATGCTGTACTTTGTCGAATGCTTTTTCCACATCTATCGAGATGATCATATGGTTCACCAATCCACAAAACTACAACTATCTTATATTTGATAAAGGGGCTAAAAGCATGCAATGGAGGAAGGATAGCATCTTCAACAAATGGTGCTGGGAAAACTGGAAATCCATATGCAACAAAATGAAACTGAATCCCTTTCTCTCGCCATGCACAAAAGTTAACTCAAAATGGATCAAGGAGCTTGATATCAAATCAGAGACACGGCGTCTGATAGAAGAAAAAGTTGGCTATGATCTACATACTGTGGGGTCGGGCTCCAAATTCCTCAATAGGACACCCATAGCACAAGAGTTAATAACTAGAATCAACAAATGGGACTTACTCAAACTAAAAAGTTTTTTTTCTCAGCGAAAGGAACAATAAGAGATAAATAGGGAGCCTACATCCTGGGAACAAATCTTTACTCCTCACACTTCAGATAGAGCCCTAATATCCAGAGTATACAAAGAACTCAAAAAATTAGACAATAAGATAACAAATAACCCAATCAACAAATGGGCCAAGGACCTGAACAGACACTTCTCAGAGGAGGACATACAATCAATCAACAAGTACATGAAAAAATGCTCACCATCTCTAGCAGTCAGAGAAATGCAAATCAAAACCACCCTAAGATACCATCTCACTCCAGTAAGATTGGCAGCCATTATGAAGTCAAACAGCAACAAGTGCTGGTGAGGATGTGGGGAAAAGGGTACACTTGTATATTGCTGGTGGGACTGCAAATTGGTGCAGCCAATTTGGAAAGCAGTATGGAGATTTCTTGGAAAGCAGTATGGAGATTTCTTGGAAAGCTGGGAATGGAACCACCATTTGACCCAGCTATTCCCCTTCTCGGTCTATTCCCTAAAGACCTAAAAAGAGCATGCTACAGGGACACTGCTACATCGATGTTCATAGCAGCACAATTCACAATAGCAAGACTGTGGAACCAACCTAGATGCCCTTCAATAGACGAATGGATTAAAAAAAATGTGGCATTTATACACAATGGAGTATTACTCTGCATTAAAAAATGACAAAATCNGGAGGGGAGGGGGGATAGTAGAGGATAGGAAAGTCAGCAGAACACAACAGACACTAGTATGGCAATATGTAAATCAATGGATGTGTAACTGATGTGATTCTGCAATCTGTATATGGGGTAAAAATGGGAGTTCATAACCCACTTGAATCAAAGTGTGAAATATGATATATCAAGAACTATGTAATGTTTTGAACAACCAATAAAAATAAAATAAAATAAATAAAATAAATTTTAAAAAAATAGTAAATGATGCTTTCAAGGGATTTCACTGTTCATGCTTACTAAAGTTGCCACCCTTCCGACCCTTTTGAGGCCAAGGTCCTAAAATAACAACAAAGGTTTACAAAAAAAAAAAAAAAAAAAAAAAGCTAGAATACCTTTCTAGATGTCAGAACAAAATATAGGAGAATATTGACAAAATCATGAAGACAACTCTGGCAACAAATATGCATGTAATATTGAACATTAAGGGAATCTCAGAAGGCATCCTATTTAATCCTCGAAGTTTACAAAATAAGAAAAGAAAGAAGGAAGGGAGTATACTAGAAAACATGTCTTACCAAAAATATCAACCTCAAATATCACCATAGCATGTGTCAGTTGATTAGATTTCAGGTTCTTTTTTGAATTCAGAGTGCCCACAACTATAGACTATAATGCTGAAGACATTACTCAGGTTAATGTGAAATAAATAACTGAACAATTGGGTTAGCTTCTACTGTGGAACATTTGCCACCCAGGCTTTCCTTTAAAGTAATGAGGATTCGTGCCCTAAGGTTTAAAGAAGGAGGTGTTCCAAAACAGTTGGTATAACCTGAAATCTAGAGAATAAAGATAAGATTTCAGACTACATTCAACCCATGAAAAAAGTGCTGCTTCATGAAGAGACAGGAAACTACAGATGGAAGCATTTGACTTCTCGTATAAAGAAACTCTAGGAATGCTCAACACTTCACTGAAGTTTGATCAATGTACCTTAATTTATTGATGGTGCTACAAGAAAATAAGAGGGAAGGACTCTACAGGGAAGTGTGAACACTCACTCTTACCTCTCTATTGGCTCTGCTGTGAAGTGAGCAGTACACCATCCTGAATTAAGGGGATTATAGCCAGGAACACCCAGCAAGGAGCAGCCCAGGCAGTAGTTTCATTGGGAAGGACTCCCAGAAAAAGACAAAGCAGGACCCCTGACCCCAATAAGCCCTAAAACAAAGTGACCTATGACAGTTTAAGATGAGGAAAAGGATACAGGGGATTAGGAAGATTGGCAGTTGGATGATATAAGGTTTTATTATATGTGTATATACACATATTGGCAGAATTCTATTTTTACATACTGGACAACTCATGATTTTCCATGAAAATACTTGACAATAGAATATTTTCAAGTGTAATGAATGACCTTAAAATCTAGTGTATTTTTCTTATGTGAAAAGTGAAATATGTACATATTTGTGGTGCATTCAAAAGCAAAAGAATCATGTTTTGGAGAACACATTCTAATGCAAAAGGTGTATAAGAGAAGATGAGTTTAGTGTGTGAAGATTCAGCAGGTCAATGAAGCCATGCAGAGTTGTATGTTCTTTTTCCATTTTTTTCTTTTTTTTTTTAAAGAGTATGTTCTATTATAGTCTATGAAGTTTTTACTAGTTTGAGTTTATACACACACACACACACATATACATACACACACACAAACTGACTTCTATACATCTGTTCAAGTTTCTGGCAAAAATTAACCTAGATCAAAATTTGTTTTACAAAATATGAGAAAAACTAGGTGTATCTTTTATTGTTGTTACATCCTTGTCAATCACTAAGTTCTAAAATCTCTGATTTTGTTTATTTCTGTGTCATTGTTCATTTCTATTTCTAAGGTTAATGATTTTATAAATTATTTTTAAATAGAAACATGTATTGCTAGATATAGCAAAGTTAGAGAAACAGCTCTAAAAATGAAATAAGTTCAATCATTATCCAGCTTTATCCCTATAGCTCCACCAAAAGAACTTAGTAGTAAAAGAGACAATAGTCCTAACCCAAGCAGATTTGTGAATTAGCAGTAAGTAGACTTAAACCTATCATAATATCCTCACATACTCTTTTATACCATTGATTTAATTACTAAGAAAAGTCAAATGACCCTGATCCTTGTATCTTCTAATTGAAAGCCCTGCATTGTGACTTTAGGGCTACCTTTAAACATCACTTAAAATCAAATCACTAGAATGCTGATTTGATTAGTTAATGCTTAGGCAATATAGTAGGGAGGAGTTGTAACAATATAATGAAATGACAATTTATCAAATATATTAAAATTGCTTAAGATTTCCTTCAAATTCAACTTCAAAATTACTTTGGGGAAAAAAAACCTCATGTAATAGGTGAAAATGGAATAAAGTTCTCAAGTGAGGAATAGACGATTTTGTAGATCATGGTACTTTATTTCTAGTGATGCCATCTATAAAAACGGATTTTTTTTTTTAGTGATTAATGATAACACAATTGTTGAACAAGTTAATAATCTATCTAGGGATTTTTATAAAAAGGAACACTATTGACTTAGGAAAAAACATGTGAATGAGTAAATGTGAATGGTTCTAAGTTCTGACAGTTCCAACCCCAGGAAAGTTAGTGTCATCAAATTAATCAGGGACCTAGCATCTACAGGTCATATACCAACAACTATGTACCATTTCACTCAAATTATTTGCTTCTAGATCATTTCAGTGTGTCAAATGAGGTGTTAGAGATGGTAAATATGGGAGCAAAAATCTGGTTTAAATATGCTTATGAATGCTCATTCATATTTTAAACATAATCACTTGAATGGTGAACATGAAAGATGTCCTACTACATCAGATTTTTCCAAAGGATTTCATTGCTGAAATCCATTATTCTTTCTGTAAAGGAAACAAAAAATACAGTGACATAGTTGTTAATTCATTTATATGCTTAGTATAGAGCAATCCATAAAGCTGGTAGATCAAGCAGACATTCTTTTAAGACTGAATACTGTAGCTATGCAAAACTATGAATATTTTTACTACAAAACATAATTGTTACAGTGAAAATGATGTTTCAGAATGAACAGAGAGTTGTAGGTCACAAGAATTGTTTGAGCCATATGACAGGTAAAATTAAGAATTATATTTTTATGAATAAAGTCCTTTGACAATAATTTTCTAGGAACTGTAAAAGAATAAGAGATCAGATTAACGTAAGTTTACCATACATAAAGGGGATTTGCTAACTAAATAACACGATAAGTATGTGGAAATTTCCAACAAGATTAATGTAAAAATTTTGCATCATATCATCTTTGAAGTAGCATTCTGGGTAACTCCTTGTAGTGACTGAAAGGATAAACCATGGAGTTTTTATGTATTCATGCCTGGTATAGGAGTCTAGAGTCATGTGAAAAAAGATTCCCCTCAATGCTGAATCTGGTTTCATTGCTTTGCAGTTTAACTTAACAATCGTATTGTTGTCAACTCATCATCTACAATTAACTATCAAGTTCAGGTAAAAGGTTATTAATTTTCTTAATAGAAAATAATAAAATATTACTTTATATTGAAACATATTCAAACAGAGTCTAAATAAACAAAAGATGCTTTCTACAGAAGAAAGTACTTTAAATGAATATTGTACTGTATTGGGCTATTTTAGACAAAGCCTGCAGATGTTGAGGACACAGATGCTTTCATTTTCTTTGGCCATGAGCAAATGTTTTAGTCAAAACATGTAAATATTAGTGCAGTGAATATCAATTTGAATTAATTAATATCCCATCTATATAATTGACTAGTTCTGTGACTTTGGAAATATTAACTTCTCTGAATTTCATTTTGCTATCTTCAAAAATAGAAAACATAATTCATAGGATTATTTTGATGTTTAGAAGTTAAGGATTTAAAAACAGCATACTGTGGGACACAGCCACTTCAATATTTATAGCAGCACAATTCACAATAGTGAGACTGTGGAACCAACCTAGATGCCGTAGATGAATGGATAAAAAAAAAAAGTATCTCATATACACAATGGAATATTACTCAGCAATAAAAGAATAAAATCATGGCATTTGCAGGTAAATGGATAGAGTTAGAGAAAGTAATGCTAAGTGAAGTTAGCCAATTCCTAAAAACCAAATGCCAAATGTTTTCTCTGATATAAGGAGGCTGATTCATAGTTGAATAGGGAGGGGGAGCATGGGAGGAATAGACAAACTCTAGATAGAACAGAGGGGCTGGAGGGAAAAGGAGGGGATATGGAGTTAGAAATGATGGTGATGGACATTATTATCCAAAATACATGTACGAAGACATGAACTGCTCTGAATATGCTTTGTATATAACCAGAGATATGAAAAATTGTGCTTTATATGTATAATAAGAATTATAATGTATTCCGCTGTCATATATAACTAAAAAATTAATTTAAAAAGTTACAGTGATATAAAAGTCTAAAGAATTATTCCCTGGCTTTATCAACAGTCAACAGTGGGAGACAGTCATGAAGACAAACAATGCTCCTGGAATACAGTGAGAGCAGTAGTATCAGAATGACCTCAAAACTCTGAGATTACCCTGGAAAGGTGGATGAGTGGTTTCTAGGGATAAAGAAGAAGTTACACAGAAGGTAAAGCATATAATAAAGAATATGATTAATTAGAGAAGTAGAGCAAGAACATAAAAGTAACCAAATAAAGAAGTTACACATATAAATGTATAAATGATCAACAGTTTAAGAGATGAGGAAGACATGGTGGCAGATGAAGACTACAGATAAAGGTTAGGGAAATACAGAGAACTTAATATGTCTTCTACAGACTTTGGCTTTGTATCATTTAGACAGAATCAATGGGAAATATTTAGTGGTGAAAACAGAGTACATTATTTTAAAAAGAAACTCCTATCAACAGTCTGGAGCAGGGTGTGACAGGGAAACTCATAATGAAAGAAAGGACCAAAATAAACAAGAGTTAAGAAATGATGAGAAAAATATAAACAGTAATTTATATAATATTAAGACCAAAAAGACATTTTTCTAAAATTGAAAGACATAAAAAAGAGGGGGAAAAAATCTTATGCCAAAATGCACTAAATGCAAGCAAAGAAATACTCAAATTTATGATAATAAAAAAAATTCCTTGCTTTTTTCACCTAACTCATAATTTACTTAAAAGAATTAGAAAAAATTAAACTTTTTAAAATTTAAAAAAATATTAAAAATAAATTGAATAGTAAATAAAAATAAATTTGAAACTAAAGTAAAACAATGAAGCTTATGTTTTAAAAATAATGGTAATATTAGTAAAATATTTAGGCAATCTTGTCAAAATTAAAAATTGAATAATGGGCAAATAAACATTGAAAAAAAGTCTAATAACAAATATAGGAAAAAAGTAATCACCAGTAAATTCAATGCAGAATTGTATGCTAAGACATATGAAAAAACTGATTAACTAAATACAAAATCTCAAAATTGATCTAAAGTAAAACAGAAACCTAAAAATATCTAGGAAAAAAATTTTTAAAGACTTGGAAGCAGACAATTTTACTAAAATGCCCTTCCTATCTATAAAGTAATAATTAATGTCAATTATCATTAAAAATTTAGTTAATTGATGGATTAGATGGACCTAAAGCACAATAACTTATCTATTAATAACTAATCTAATGAAAATGCAATGTAGAAAAACAGATTTCATTCATATCAGCTACCAAAAACAATATAAACTATCTATGAGTAATCTTAACAATGAATATGTGGCCCCATAGGAAGTATACTCAACAGCTTTCTGATGCATATCAAAGGCATGAATAAATCATTCTAACATGGGACAAAGGACATCAGAAAATAATTTTTATTACATGAAATCTATAAATTACTGAAAATAGAAAACAATTGGAAGTAATAACAACTAAAAATTAAATAGGTAGCAAAACTCCAAAATCTGAGCTCACAGTTGCTACAGAATTCAGCTTCTCAATCACACACATTCCCAAACTGGAGGCCAGTCAGATAAAGAAGGACACATACATATGTGTCTTGGAAGATCAGAAATGCTTACATGTAATGCTAAGTGAAAAAAGACTGAATAAAAATTACAAATAATATATCCTCGATTTTATTATTTATTGTATGTGTGTAGAAAAAATGAAGTTTTAAATTGACAACATATATCAAAATGTTAGATGAAGTTTGATGTATGATTATGCAAGATTTTGATATTTTTATGTATTCCAAGTGTTCTTCAAGCAACAGGTATAATAATAATAAAAAAACCCAACTGTGTAAAATAATCCTAAATTAGTGGCCATAAGATAAATAGTACAATATTACTTTAAGCAACCTTCTAACTGAATGATTCAGACATGAATATTTCCTTCTTTTATCCTCTCCAAAATATATGAAATCAATCAGGACCCAATTGTGAAGCAAACCTAAAAGATTCCCCCTACAAAGGAAGTCCCCACTATAATCCATACCCATTCCCCAAAATGTAAGTATTACAATCTAAGAGGAATTAAAGTCATACATTAAAAATTAGATTTACAGGAAAATTCCAGAGTTTCACATATGTACACACTTTAAATAGTGTGAAATGTCTATTTTAATCTTTTATTATTCAATTGGTACACAAGGATCAAATTGTGCACCAGTCTGTCCAACTGTAGATTTTATAATCCTTGGCTCTGTGGCAGGCTTTTCTCAGCACATTTCTCTAAGGTAAAAAATTAAAAAAAAAAAAAAGCATATCAAAAATTTGTATATACCTAAACATTCAGATATATATAATCTAAATGAAAACCACACCTAATCTAGAATGTTTCATCTTTTAGTCCAAATAGTAGAATCTTTTATTTTTATGGTTGAAAGTGCTGCATAACTGACATTTTTATGTACAGGACCTACCATTATGAAATGAAGCTTCCCATCACTGTCACTCCTGCTTCAGGACCAAAGACGCCCCTCAGAACACAAGGATGTTTAACCATAAAATTGTCTTTCTGTCTCTCCCAAGGTCTGATTCTCCTAACTCACAGGTCGCAAGTTAATCCTGTAAACTACAAATGTTCCTGCAGTACCAGAATCCCTCCATAATGAACACGTCGGTGCCAGACTATCTGCAACCACAGCCACTTTCAGCTTTCAGTTTTTATTTAAAAGGCTTAATTGGAAGTTTTTATTACTCCCAATTAGGCTTTTTAATTAAAAGGAAAAGTTGAAAGAGGCTGCAGGCAAATTCTGCTGAAACCCATATCAGCATAAAATCAAAGGAAATAAAAACAAAATTACGCTACTGTAAAACAGCAGTAACAGGCACAGCTTTCAATAATGTTTACCTCTGGTCATATTTAATGTTATAGTAGCATATTGACAGTGACGAAGTGGACATGACTGATTGGAAAAAAAAAAAAAGACTGCATCTAATGTAACAATAAAAATTCATCAAAATGGTACTTAAAAAAAAAAAGCACATTAGCATTCAAGGCAAAAATCCACCAAAATGCACAGTTGACAATGCAAACAGTTAACTTCAATTCACCAGCACAGCACTAACTCTACACACTAATGCGGATTCTTAAAGTCTCTTTAACGAGTAGAATAGTGCATATAAACAATGTGGGTAAGTGTTTATTGTTGTAAGATGATTAGCTTTTTAATTTCTTGACAAAATTTTTTTCTACATAAAGCCTTAACTTGTCATTATTGTCAACTTTTGCACTACTGATGTTTTTTTAATTCAAAATGAAATTAGAAGTTGAATTCACTTATATTTTAGCATCTTTTCAATTCCATGTAATGTCTTTAGAGCAGAATCGAGCTTCTTGTATAAAGGTGAGCTCATCATCAGAGGGAATAGGAATATGCAGAGGTATTAGATCCATACCAGAGACAATTTCATACTCAATAAACTTGACGATTTATCCTGATTTTATAAATTATACTAAGAGTCAGAAGAAGATCTTTTAAATGGCTCACATATAAACTATGATATTGAAGAAGTTATTTCTTTATATCTTAGCTTTCCAACTCACAGATTGGATTAATACTTGCCCCCAAATCACACTACCAAACTTTGCATAAAAATGTACAAATGTCTATGCAGAAAGGATAAATTTTCATGGCATCAAGAGTGCAGAAATCTTTGTTCTTGAAATCTTGACTAAAAGATAGCAGACGTGTAATGCTGCCCCTCTTCCTGTTTTAGGAATGGGTCTTTCTCAAAGAGACCCTCACTGTACTTGTGCAGACTGCGGTGTGGTAGAGTAGGGCTGGGGTGTTTGTGTTATGAATGGCAATCCTCAGTCTCTCTTGCTTACTCTTTCCCTCTACAATTCCTTTTCTGCAGAACAAATTTTCCATAAGGCATAGATCAGTTTGTGCCATTCTCTTCCTTTGTACTTTCATGGCTTCCTATTATAGCTAGATTAAGACACAAACTCTCATGCTTGGCCTATTAGAAGCCCTCCCTGATCTGGCTTTTAATTCCAATCTTGTCTCTAGTCTTCTCCCTAGCTCATTCTCCCCCAGTATTAGAGTCTTTTTCCAGTTCTGTGGACACACCAGCAAGCCCTTGCTTTCCCTGGGGCACAAGCACATGCTGTATTCTCTGCCTAACACTCTACCTTCCTAGGGACCAGCTTCTCTGCCCTTTTCAATTTAAACATGGTCTCAGTGTAAAAACCTGCCTTTTCAGAGATGCCTTCACTAACTATTTACTGTAAGCCCATCATTATATTGTTGTAATTCTATCACAATTAATTCATTTATATATCCCTTCATCCTTTCCCCAATTGTAATTATGATATTGACTTGACCATTTTCTTGTTTTACTTAAATATCTTCAACAAGACAATAACCCCAATGAAGCAAGAACCTTAACTGTCTTATGTATCAACCTATCCTATGACCTACTCAACACCTAGACCCAGTAGGCACTCTATAAATGTTTTTGCATGAATAAATGAATGTGTGAATGCAAAATATTAAGTACTAACAAAGCACTTCACATGCTTTAAAAATTCTTATACGATAGTAAGGAAAAAAAAATCTTAGTCACTCAGTTGGGTTACAGTTAACTAGAAACATTAACAACCTTCTTACCAGGCAACCTCTCTAAACAAAGACTGAGCTACTCTCTTTTCTGTGTGATTTTTAATTTGGGGGTGGGGAGCTTAGTCTGTTTTTGTTATTTGTTTATTTTCTAACCCTAGACTTTTTCCTCCCCTTTCCTTTAGTCCCTTCAAGAAGTTAGCTCATGGTTTTATTCAGAGCTGTAAGTGGAGGAGATGTCACTAAATCTTAATATGTGTTCCACAGGAGAGTAAAGCCCGTATTCCACTTGTCAAAACTAATTTCCCACCAGCTCACATTATAAACTGGGAAACAAAGTAGAACAAAACAGGATTTAAAAAAATAATATTAAGAGAAAAATGTAGAAGGAAAAGGAGATGCCAGAGAGGAATGAGCTAATTTAATTCTGTAGCCATTGAAATAAACAATTGGGAATGGTGACATGAGGGAGCATATTTCCCATTCACTATTTTCAATTATGGTTGACTTAGGGAACAGGGAGGAAAAACACAAGCTTCTTAGCACTATGCCTGCTTTCCTATCTCAGTTTTGTGGGAATAGAGAAACTGTCTCTAGATGCTTCTGAGCACCTAAAGCCTCTGGGGAGAGGGCTGCCCCTCTAGAATGGAAAGGTGAGGTAGAATTAACTCTGGATGACAGAGAGAAGCATGGACTAATGGTTCAAGCTTGGGACATAATTACACTAGTTTTTTTAAGTGATGTCATAACCAAAAATATAGTGGCTGAAAACACAAACTTATTATCTTACAGTTCTGGAAATCAGAAGTCTGGGCCTCATTAAACAAAGTTCAAGGTGTTTCCAGGGCTGTGTTACTCTCAAAAGAATGATATGAACCCATTTTCTTGCCTATTCCAGTGTCTAGAAGCTATCTGCATTTCTTGACTCATGGCTCTATTCCTCCACCTTCAAAATCTGCAACATTGAATTTCTCTAACCCTTCTTCCATCTTACAACTGTATCTTTGATATATACAGGAAAAATTCTTGTCCTTATAAGAACCCATGTCATTTGGTTCGACTCACCCAGGTGAGCAGGGATAATCTCCCCATCTCAAAGACCTTAACCTTAATCACATCTGCAAATTCCTCTTTGCCAGATAAAACAACCTATTCACAAATTTCAGGGAAAAGAACCCAGAGCTTTGGACATTATTCTTCCTAACATAATTATCTTTCTAAGTCTCAATTATCCCACCTGTATAACAGAAGAAATAACAGTTCCTACTTTATAGGGTTGTGAGATAAAATTAAGTAGACACACAGCATGATTGGCTTAGCCTCTATACATACAATTATAGCCCTAGCAGTGTTACCATCGTAAGTACTTCTATAATAACCTGTTCCTGTTGTGCTCACTTAGTGCTAGCAAAATTCACCTTCTGCTATCACAACATGAGTAGGGCATTGATTTTGAACCTTCCTCTATCCCAGATTCTTCTCTATAGTTCTCAGAGTGCAAAACTTTCTGTTCTTTTAAGTTAGCCTTAAACCTTTCATAAATGTCTGTCCTTCAAATAACCAGGAGAGGTGAAACCAGGAGTCACACCTGCACAAATGAAACTTTGAAAACTACTACTCACTACTGAACCCAAAACCCCTGCAAACTTCTCTTACAATTATTAGGGTTTCCTTTTTTTTTAATTGGTTGTTCAAAACATTACAAAGCTCATGACATATCATCTTTCATACATTGATTCAAGTGGGTTATGAACTCCCATTTTTACCCCAAATACAAATTGCAGAATCACATCGGTTACACATTCACATTTTTACATAATGTCATATTAGTGACTGTTGTATTCTGCTACCTTTCCTATCCCCTACTATCCCCCCTCCACCTCCCCTCCCATTTTCCCTCTCTACCTGCATAAACCTCCCACTGAAATTCCGCTCACTTGTGTTACTCTCAAAAGACTGAAATGCTCCCAGGCCCAGGGCTGAGAGTCAGGAGGCAGCTGGCCAGTCACAGGCTGTTTCCAGAGGTCCTGGCTCTACAGTATAACCGGATTGTCAAGGTTCACCTGGAGGATTACCTGCTAAATCACAAGTTTAAAGAAAACAATTTGGAGTTACCCAAGAGGAAACAACACACTTACTTATCTCCAGACTCTCCACACAGACTGTATTAAATTTTCCATAACCAAATTTACTGCAGGGCTGAGAACAAGCATGAGATATTTCTGCTGAAAGTTTTTGATATTTGAAACTGCCATTCAAAAAGAAGCTTAAAGCCTAAGTGCAATTCCCTATCTTTTTGGCAAAACTCCTTTTTTCCATTGGGGAAACTGCTTGGCCATCTAATTGTTCTGGAGTACAAAACAAAAATAAGTTCAAAATATAGGACTATATAAACAGGAGAATGCCTTTCACTGCCCAGGCTTTCTAAAAACTATATTTGAGATCAAAACTGTCCAAAGAGTTTTTTTTTTTTTTTTTTAAACCACCAATTTTTGTGACATTTTTAAAATCAATGAAACATAAGTCCTCAAACTAGTACAAAGAAATGAAAAATGGCTTCAGGGTTACTTTCTTAACAATTTCTAAACTAAACAGATAATAAAGTAGAGCAACCCTTGAGCCAAACAGGTAATGAACTCTTAGCGAACTGTTGAACATTGTCTTAAAACTTGGTAGCCACTGCCTTGGGTGTACAATAGAGGAGTTTAGCAAACAAGCAGAATTCAGCTAAATAGATGTGTTGTAGCCGACATTCACAGATGCTTTAAAAAAAGCATGTTTTGTTTGAAAAGGGCACCTCAATTCCCATCCCTGCCCATCAAGTGAAAGGGAAAATATATGAGGATATCAACTGTGAAATGTCAGCATACTAAGTAGGGTATACAGCTCGCGTTTTTCGATATGAAAGGGAAAGATCTCAGTGAATGCTATTTGAAAGTCCATCTGCCACAGTGCAGTTCTATACCTTCCTGGGTTCTCTAACGCAGCTCAGAGGGGACGTGCAGAAAGCTGAAGCGCTATCTCAACACATCGCCCATCACCACCCACAGCTGTTCATGGGAGTGCCGGAGAGAATTGGATGTACTAAAGAAAACGAATTTGGAAATAAGAAAGGAGAGCTTCAGAATTTAAACAAGAAAAGGAAAATAACCGAAGCAAAAGATATGGTTACCTTATCCTATGAGACAAGCACGCGTGGATGAATATTACAAGTTTTTTTTTTTTTTTTTTTTTTAACTAAGCCTAAGCATAACTATGAAATATAAAAAGGGTCTAGATCTTTTGTTGTCATTATCAAAGGGGGTGGGGGGATGAGCTAGTCCAGTGTGACAGTGCTTCAGGGAGATAATAAGAGCTTGAAATTCAAACGGTGATAAACTCTGCATGCAAGGCCTACAGATTAGATGAATATTTATTAGAGTCACATTTCAAACTCCACTAAAGAGCACACAGCATCTTAAAAAAAATCATTTTAAAAGTTCTCATCTCTTCCTTTCAAAAGAAAAAGGAATGCCATCTACATGGCTAAATCTGAATTCATGAATGGCAATAGTCACAATATCTTAATGTGTATCTCACAAAGATCCTCCTAATCACTTCCCAGATTTAACAATCGGACGATGAACTATAAACAGGACCATTTCACACACAAGGATATCTCAGCCACCTCTGAGGAGAAAGGAGAGCTCCAGCAGACAGTTTAAAAGTGTACATGAAAAAGAAAAAAATGCAACTAAACGACCCAGAGTATGTAGGTGAACATCATAAGATTAATAATGTGTGAAATTTAGTCAAAACCCTGCTGCCCATAGCAGGTATTTTAGCTCTTCCCGAGATGTTAAGAGTACTGAAAATTGTGAAAGACAAGATTTTGTTGTTTGAAATGAAATGGTTCTGCTTTTAAAAGATGGTTTTGATATATCGCTGCACAGCTTTGAAAGTAAACGTGCATCCAAGTGCAACAGGGGCTCCCAGGAAGACACATGTCAACACCGGTACAGCCAAGTGCAAGGCTGTGGAAAATATGTTGAGGTTTGTGTTGATGGTTCTCCCAGAAAACAAACAAACAAAAATGGATCCTCTCCTATCAACAAGACATGGCATCTGTTTTCATATAATCAATGCAGGGATTTTTTTATATCATTTCATATGTCTCATTAATTTATCTTATTAGACCAATGATAATTTGGACGAAAATTTATACACAAAGTGCGGTGGTTTGAGACAGTATGGAAAGTCTATCGGGTTAATGAAATCCAAAATTTTCATTTGGTTTCTCTTAATCATTCAGATAATGTGTCAAAAGCATTGTCCTGCTACAATGTTCTTTTTTAAATAAATCTGCCTGAGTAAATGGTGGTTCCTTTTTTAAACTGTGCCTTTCCCATCATTTCATATTAACTGGAAGTGTACATTTCTGAAGAAAGACATCAAAACCACACTCCATATTTTAATAATATAAGGTGATGGCAGAAAAACATCAGGGAATGAAATATACTTTTTTTTCCCCTTCCCCTTCCTCTTATCCAGTTTAAGGAAAAAGAAAAAGAAGAAGAATGGGGAGCAGGCTGCTGTCTAGCTTGAGCTTTTAATTAGTTAATCCCTTAAACTGGTAAGTCCGTGCTATTAAGTGCTGCTCTGGTTTCAAATAATTACCTGAAAATGAGTGCCCGGGGTTGGATTAACTATTGCCTCATCAACACTCATCATTATTGCTATAGTATGAATAGGAAATAAAGTACAAAATCAAAAAGTACACAATTTTCTTAAATGCTGCCGTTGTCCTCCTCCCCCTGGCGTTATTGCATTGCACACATTGTCATGGCCACAGGACCGCCACATTCTAACAGCACGTACTTACCAGCATTTGTCACTGCCTTCCATGCATGGGCTCTCACATTATGAGGACATCAAAATCATCTTGGGAGCTTATTAAAAGTCAAGCCTCTTGGGATTCAAAGATTCTGATGCAGCATTGGGACCCAGAAAATTACAAGCACTATAGATTACTTTTCATGCAGGGGCTCTATGGATTATACTTAGAGAAACGCCACCCTAGGGGCTGTACCCTACATCCTCTTCTACATATAAGAAGAAGCAAAGATTCCTATATATCCTCTCAGTAGGGCAGAGCAGGAACTCAGCCACACATGTGGTTCAACTGCCTAGCCTATGAAGGATGCTATTGCCTCTAGTCACCTGGCCTAAACTGGACCCTCTGATGACAAGTTCTCAGTATCTCCAAAAGTAATCCTTACATCTTTGAATGGCTCTGAATCTGAATGCTCCCTCCTTTCTGTATTTGCATATTGGTCTTTGTTCTAACCTTTGGAACATATTGTACAATAGCTATTTTATTCTTATCCGTCCTGTGCTGATAGGGTAGACACAGCATGAATTGTCTCACCCAAAGGTGGGCATAGGCAGGTAGGAGACAAAAAGCAGTGAAAATGCCCTAGAAGTCATATTACATGGTTAATTGTTAGGATGGGGAAAGTCTATGGCCATACAACCCTGAATGTGTCCCATCTCCTCTGATCTCAGAAGCTAAGTAGGTTTGGACCTGGTTAGTACTTAGATGGGAGGATGGTGGAGGGGGATTTAAACTATTTGAGATTTTAGCAAAGCTACTTGTGATACTAAAAGTTATATACAATACAAACAGAGAATGAAAACACCAAAGCAGAGATTTATTTCCCCTAAATATATGGTCTATACATGAAAAAAAAATTAAACAATAATGAAGTAAAAAAGACCTGTGTCTTCTGAACAACTCCACTGGGTTAGTCTTGGAGAATAGATGACAGAAAGTTATCAAAAAGATAACATGTAGTGAAAGAAATAAGAGCCTAAGGCAATGGTTAACAAATCACAACAGTAAAAAGACATGACATTGTCATGACATGTTGATAAACCCAAGTGGCCAACTTACTTGTCAATTATATTACTATTATGCCCAGTGGGAGTGTGGTGTTAGGGTTATTGTGAGCATTGAAATACACATTGAATCAGAGAGAAACAGCCTACAACTACAAAAAAAATCTGCAAGAATTCTACATCAGACACAACTAAAGATGTAATTTTTGCTTTTTCTATCACAATTCCATTACAAGGAACAATCACTTCCATTATCCTTGTGTAGGCTAATTTTTGCAGGCAAAGCTTTTATTCTCCTGGAATTATTTCTTTCCTTTTTCCAAAAACATGTTACTATTATAAAGTATACAGCATTGACTAATTGTATTATACTCTCAAAGAACTCAAGATATTTTGGGAAAGGGAAGATCATCATAAACATTTATAAAAATATACATTGTTATAATGATAACCATAAAGAAATACACCCTAAAGGAAGGGCTAGGCTATTCAATGCCAAAGTGATTATCAGAAGTTAATAATGATTTATAATATACCCTGCTATCATAACATAAAACTTTAAATTGATGTGCTAGTAAGCACATTCTAATGGGTATTATGGAAAGAGGAAAAGTGATATTAGTAAATAAACAACAACCAAGACATACAGGTGGGCGAGCCTGAGCTAAAATTGTGTTTAATAAAAGAACTAAAAATAATCCAAAATATTGTATAAGGCAAAATCACATTAAATGTGTATGTGTGTGTGCATATATGATATCATTAAATATATCATTTAATATCATTTAATGGTAGACCAGGAGGAAATGAAGAGGAAGATTTAAAGTGTTTATATATCATTGACTGTGTGGAGAGAAGACAGGATTGTAAAATTGAATTTTTGAAATTTTACTAATAGTGACTTTAAAAATGCAAACCCACAACCAGAAGAATGAGAAGTTATACTCCATTATGTATGATGTACCAAAATGTATTCTAATTTCATGTATAAGTAATTGGAACAAATGAAATTTTATAAAATGCAAACCCACTGTCCCTCCCTCTGGAAATGGCCTGCATTCTCCTTTGAGAGTTTATTCCTTGCTTTACCCAAAATTTTCTCACTCTCAGCATGGTCACATTCTCCCTTGAATGTGTATTTATTAACCCGAAAAGACACCTCTCTATTTAGATATCCTGCATTCTCCCTTAAATGTGTATCTGCTTTCCTAAATAAATCTGTCTGGGGGTGGGGGTGGGGGGTGGGGAGTGAAATCCCATTAAAAAGTATCCACACCCTGATGGTTTGGAATTCATTACTATGTAAAGAAGAATGTACTAATTATATGACAGAAGTTGTTAAATTCCAACTTTGTCTCAGGTTATAAACTTTCCCAAGATGGAAGGAAATAATGACTAACAAAATTAAAAATCCTCATTCTAACTGAACCTGTTCACCTCTCTAACTATTCAGGAATCAGAAATCTATTCCAAGAATTGATTGCAGTAGAAAACATTCCCCTGTTCCAGAGACTAATGAGGGTTTTTTTATTATTACTTTGTAGCACAGACAACAAATGTTAAAGAATTCTATGGGTGCATATGCTGCTGTCAAAAGTACCAAGAAATCATAATTCATAAGTATTTGCAAGTGGTTGGGTCAACACTTTATCAGACTAATTACTACAAATGTGAAAGTGTGAAGAATCTTCTTGTTTATAGTAATAGAATTTACACTGGCCCCTGGTGAGTAGCATTTAACATTTTAGATGCTAATATTCTTGGTTTTAGCAATGTCCTTATCTATATATTATTAACTTGTATGAAATACTTGGTAGCTCTAGCTACTAGAGGCTATGTGACAAATGATTAGGCTGGAGTTAACACTCAGAAGAACAACAAATATGTTGAAATGGTTGTTATTCATAATTGTCTTATGGGATTTAAAGCTAAGTTCCCACAATTACTAGTATTAGTCAGATTCAATTTTCCAATTCTGAGCATCTTCAATATTGTGACACAAAGGACAAGAAAACAGAAGGTCCAAAGAAGAGGAGAAAGGCAGTGTCATTGTAAAGAACAGGATTCTCCCACTCCAGCTCAGAAGGTTCAACATACGAGAAGCCACCTTAAGAAGAATTCTCAAAATTAGACCAGTACTTTAATCTAAGATTTGCATTATCTCTGAGAACCCATGAAATTAAGTTATTTGAACCTCAGATGGTGCTACACATTACTGCTCTATGTCTTTCTCTGCCTTGTGTGTTTTATTTAACATAATGATCCCAGTTCCTTCCTTGTTTTCACAGGTGACAAGATTTCATTCCATGTTAAAGTTGAATGATATTCTATTTTGCGTTTCTCAACCCATTCATCATTGACAGATACTTCGAGTTTGTGGCTATTCTGAATAGTGCTGCGATGAACATGGAGTCCAGATGTCCTTGACATGTCACTCTCACTTCCTGGGTCTGGACCCAGTAGTGGGATTGCTGGATCATATAGTAGTTCTATTTTTAATACTTAAGACGCCTTCATACTGTTTTCCATAATGGTGGTACCAATTTAAATTTCCAATAATAGTGTGCAAATGTTCCCTTTTTTACTCACTAAATACTTGTTATCTTTGTTACTATTTTTATAATGGTCATTTTTACTGGAGTGAGTATATCTCATTGTAGTTTAGATTTGCATTTCCCTGATGCTAAGTGACATTGAGCATGTTCTCACCGACCAATTGGCCATTGCTATGTTTCTTTTGAGAATATCTATTTAGATTTATTGCCCATTTTTTTTCAAGTGGGTTTTTATTTATTTTCTAATGAATTTTTGGAATTCCTTATATATTCTGGATATTAATGCCTTGTTAGATGTATAGTTTTCAAATATTTTTCTCATTCTGTAGATTATCTCTTCACTCTGTTGTGAGGCAACTTTTTTAGTTTCACGCCATCCTGTTAGTCTAGTTCAAATAGAGTTCAGATAACCCAACTAAGCACAGAATTATATATTATCCCATATTATCTTTAGCTTTCTATTGTATACATTATTTATTAATACCAATATTTATCATTATTGATAACTTATTAAATATTTTTAAACAATTTATTAAATAATATCGAGACTATCTTCATTACCTACTATATGCCAAATATTATGCTTGGTCAAGTACACTCCATAATTTCTTTGTTCAACTAGTGAACATTAGCCAGCTATGTATGATAGTATACAAATGTCACTCAGGCACAAGGCAATGAGTTCATCAAATAATCGCATGGTTCATGCAAAAAGAAAAAAAACATTTTCATTTGTTAGCAAAAATGAAATAAAGGTATGATGGCAAGATTTCCATGTATTTTTAATAATTCTCTGAATACCTAACTATATTCCAAAAAGCCAAAGCTTAGTTTTCCTTAGAAGTGCTGCCCTGTGAATTAACCAGTTGGTAAATGTAGAGAGAACAGACTAGGCAAGCTCTGCTTAGCTCCATTCCTTTCCTTTTGAGAGGGAGCTTTCCTGCAGAGAACACAAATTTTCCCATCTTTCATGCTATAAGCTTTTTTCTGGGCAGTCTTCTGGTATGGGCAATTCCTAGTTTAGAGCTCTCAGAAATAGATGAGGAAATTTCTGAAATTTCTTGTTGTTAAGTATATTGCATGGCCAGATATAAAGCTATTTGTTTTGCCTCACCTCTGTTGTAATAAGCATGATATTTTGGTTTCCATGTTCCTTTGTTGTTGTTTTTATTTTTTTCCTGAATATTCAGACGTGGCAAAGGAGTGCTATTTGGGAAGATTCCCTTAGAAACTCACAAACCCTTTTTTGTAAAATGCCGCACATAGGCTTACTTAAAATTCTGAAAAACAATTTATACATGCACACACATATGTACACTCATGCATATGTAGTTTTTAATATAAAACTGCCGACTTCCTCAGAAAAACAAAACTGTTTGCATTCCTTACAATAAGTTTTGTCTACTGCTTAATATTCATATTTTAAGTACTTAACACTATTTCAATGATGAGACCCCCAAATGGGTTGCACAGTTGGGAGAAGTTCTCAGCAAGTCTTGAGCCTCCTATATTATTAAGAACCCTTTCTAATCACTTAACAGACTCTTAGAGTAATCAAAGAAAATTGTCTTCTTTTAGTAGTTACAGATCCACATGGTTTTTCAAAATCACATCACTGCATTACATGCTGATGTAGACACAGAATCCCTTTGGTCCAGTAGAAGCTATAGTACGCTGTAATGGTGACATTTTCCTCCAAATATCACTAACTTTCATAGAAGCCAGCAGCTTCAAAGTGCTAGAGGCAGCAGGCTTGGAATCAGGAGACATTTATTCCCTCCTCTGTCACTATTTCTGCTCACTTAGCCTCGCAACATTTTGCCCATGCACCAAATGAGAAAAATAACTCTTGCTCTTCTCTTCACAGTGATAGAAAGAAAATAAATGGATATTGTATATGAATGCTATTTGATATTGTATATGAATGTAATTTGAGACTCTTACCAAAGAAAAAAACATTTTATACACACATATATATACACATATATATACACATATATATATTTATATATATTGTATATATATGTGTATATATACATATATATAATATATATATACATATATATATATATATCATTCAGAATGCTATCACTGTAATTAACTTTAACAGTGCATCAAGTCAGGCTATGTCATGTTTCTTCTGTTCTTTAACTCAAGATGGGCTTAATGTGTGACATTTTTCTCCAAATATCACTAACTTTCACAAAAGGCAGTTGCTTCAAGGTGCTAAAGGCTGGGTCGGTATAAAATGGCAGAGGTGCAAGCTCTTTGTCTCCCAGTGGAAAGCTGGCCTTCTCCAACTCGACAAGAAAAACATCACCCTTGAGAGCTGCTTTCCCCAATCAAGAAATGAAAAATCACTTGGATGTGGCAAGTTAACCAAATAATAGTGGAAGAATGCCAGTTCCAGGAAAAGACATTTTGATGGATGTGAAAAGAATAAAATGAGATGGCTGGTTTATTAAACAGCAGCTGATCTGTGTTCTACCCACAAGAGGAAGTTTACAAAGGAGTAGGACAGTTGTGTCAGGGAACTGAAACCCACAATCACCCAGAGCAGTTTGAAAAGGACAAAAAAGCACAAAGTACATCCAGAGCATAAAGACAAGTGACATCCGATAAAATACAAGAGACTCGGTGGAAGGGCACTACAGCTTGAAGATAGGAAGCCGCAAATTAGGGTCAAGGAAAAAAGCCTTTCTTTTTTTTTTTTTTTGAATCTGAGAACACTGAAAAGGCTAAGGAGACAGAGAAAATCTCTTGCTAAACTTAGCAAAGCTATAGATGTCAAAGTAGTCGGGAAAGGTCATCTGAAATAGCTCTTCTGTAAAAGTTTTGTTTTGTCTTCTTTTGTTTTTAATAAACTGAATTAATGAGCTGGATTTCAGTACCCTTTTAAAAAGTAGGCAAAGGAAAGAAGTCATTGTTGACAAAGCATTAAAAGATGGCTAGAATGCCCTGCAATGTTTGTGCTTGCAGCCTGCAGCTAAACCCAGCTGTTGGCTGAGAGAGACAGCTGCAGAAAGCACTGAGGGTTAAAAGTATCATCTGAAATGGGGGTGATAGGTTTTGAGGGTTTCTGTCCTCTTTTTGAAGTGATCATTTTGCCTGATTACATCAGAGGCTTAAAGGAGATCAAAAGCTCCGGATGCTGTAAACTGCTTTTCTGGAAAGACTACTAATTGAATCAGACATGGACAGAATATAATTACATAAAAAGTAATAACGTCTCTGATCAAGATTTGGAGCTGCAATGTTTGGATTGCTGTGATTCCTTCACTGTTTCTTTTACAAGAGCTGTTGGTAATTAGAGATGAGCATCATTTCCAAAAATCCAATAATTCCTGTTTAGGTTGAGAGAAAAGATCCTAAAAATTCATAGGGATTTTTCCCTATTAATGTGTTTGATATGAAAATTGTATTCACATAAGAAAGTGAATCCAGCATGAATATACAGTTATAATGAAAAGGGATAAACATGGCTTCATATTTGAAATTATGACAAGAACATTTGGGCAGATCTGGCAACCTCTAATCCCCAACAGAACCAGATGGAACAGCATATCACAGGGAGTAATTCAGGATTCAAAAGCAAATACCTAGTCCTGAATATTTTTTAGACAGCATGTCTATATATGTGTTCTTCATGCCTTGGCCAACACTCTCCAGATAACTTCTGTGCTCCAATTTTGAAAAACAAAATGATAGAGCAGTTGAGATGTTTACTTCCAACTCGGTATTGACAGTTAAAAAAAAAAATATTCCTTTTACACCCACAGGTCTCATAAAACCGCTGTGGGTCCTTGGAGATACATGTTAAAGAACAGAAAACATCTTTGAACCAAAAAACATGCACGATGATGATTTCAGCAATACACAGTATGTGTATGTTCAGGGATTCAAATTAGAGACTGGCATTAGAGAAAGGAACCAAACACAGAAGATGCAAGAAGACATTTCTGATAGAAAATTGATTTTTTTTTTCCTTTTTACTGTGCTATCACTGTCATCCTCTCCTTGCGACACACTGCCACCTAAAGGACAGCAGGCAATTGCTAGATAATAATTTTTTTTTTTTTCTTGTGGCTGAAAATAAATGTCCTAATTAATTTCATGATGCCCCTATTTTTCATGCAGCATTAAAGTTAAGTACGCAAGTGCACACTGGGTCTTATGTCTATAATCATAAAATAAAAATGCTGCCTAGAGTTTGAGATTAGATTAGGGAAGCTGAAAAGTCCCTCCCTGCACATGGCATTTCATAGCAAGGCACATTTCCACCCCTGTTCCATTTCATTTCAGAAAGCAGGTATCAGGACCAGGTGATGAAAAGATTTTCAGTAAGCATCCCAGCTCTGCTACTGGTGGCAAATGTAATGTTCAAATGCAGCATTTAATGATGCTTTTAATGACAGCAGTGGTTGGCTACATGTTTTACAATTAACTACACTTTTCCAAAGAAAACATTACTAATGTTTGTACTCTTTAAAGGTTTGGATTCTTCAAGATAATATTTTTGAGAAGCATTGAAAGGAAAATTAAAAGTAAATAATATATATATTTAGTGACATGCTTATAATTAAATAATTTCAAGTCTTAATATCTGCAGATTGTAAATAAAATGACCAAATTATGGTTATTAGGAGAAGGCTATTAAGAATTAAAAGAAACAATTTGGTTCTTTCAATTTGGTAACAAGAACATTATGACATTTTCCCTTTGGAAAGAATTATCAAATTACTTGCTTGAAAAAAAATTGATAAAATCAGGCCAAAAGAGCAGCTTCCATGGCAACCGATGCATTGGGAGATCATAGATGTTCTATATCCTCATTTAGCATCTTGATGGATATAATTCAGAGAAATTTAGTAGGCTTAGATGAACTGAAAGATAAATTTGATCATGCTGATGGATGAAAGCTACAATAAGATTACTGGCAAAAATAATCAACAGATATCCAAAGATGGATTGAGATATTTGTTAAATGTTTTAAATTGACCCTGAACACAAATCAATCAGAAACAACCTTATATTGGAAAAACATCTTTCCCTTTTTGTTCCACAATAGATGTTGGATGGGTAAGTCTGTACACACCACGATTCTGCGATTCAATTCACATTCTTCTATGCGCTAGAGAAGCTCCCTGTTTATAAGATTCATGCAGTGCATCATTTTGTAACACAGAATCTTTTTATAGTACAAATAGTAACAATTTTCTCTCCTCCATGTATTTGGTAAATAATGATCCTCAGATATTGAATTTTCTTAAAGTAATACAGCCATAATTTACAAATAACAAAATGCCAAGAGACACTTTCAAAAATTACTCGTTGAGAATTCAGAATTCAAAGATACAGTGCTGCAAGGAAGAATTTTTACAAGATGATTATCATTTATTTTTCAGTATTAAAGGCAATAAGCATTTGTGAATTCATCAGGTCTACTGTCAGATAATAAATTTCCTGCAATTCAGGGTCTCAGTTTGAGTTTAGCGTATCAAAAATCCAGTGGCCTACCTATGCAATGTACTCCAACTTGGTGCCACAAAAGGAGGAAAATAGTATATCACATTCTCTTAGTCAATAAACTTTATTATGGCTAAATTCAATTCATTTTTATTAATACTATTCAAATTTTAATGCACTGTATCATTTTGGATTGTGGACATGTATACATATAAATACATACTATATGTGTTTGTTTATCTTTTGCATCTAACCGTAGACCATCTAAAAGACCCCCAAAAGAAAAAAGATCTCATTACATTAATTGCAGATTGGGCTGGGGTTGCGGCACAGTGATAAAACCCCTGTCTAGCATGTGTGAGGCACTGAGTTTGATTCTCGGCACCACATATAATAAAAATAAAGGTCCACTGACTACTAAAGAATATTAAAAATAATAATTGCAGATTGACAGTCCATTTGGGGTTGAAGATCTCTGTCCATATGATTTTAAAAATCTAATGTGAAAATAGATATTTTTAGTATGGATACAATGTAATACAAAGATGGTAACTTTCATAACATTACTATGTGAACTTTAGGAACACTGAAACTATTTCTCAAAAGGATAATGGTATTTTACTTTAAATTATTTTTTAATATTTAAGATATCATAAGGTTTTATAAGTCAAAAGCCACATTTGCCTGAAAAACTGCCATAATTAGGGGAAAGGATTGGAGTCCTGTTTGTATTAATTACCAAGTTATTTCAATTTGACACATAGATGCATATTTGTAAGAAAGCTACAAAAGGTTGTAATTACATTAGAAATATTTATACTTGGAGCCTAGACTGTAGCTCAGTGGTGGAGCTCATGCCTAGCACATACAAGAAGCAGAATTCAATCCTCAGAACTACATAAAAATAAATGATAAATTAAAGATATTGTGTCCATCTACAACTAAAAATATTTTTTATAAAATAAATATTTATAGTTTCATTACAAGCTAAAAATATATACATTTTCTGTGATGACATCTAACAGTTATAGTTTCTATATCAGGCTTTTTTATTTATTTATCTATTTTTAGTTGTTGATAGACCTTTACTTATTTATATAGAGTGCTGAGAATAGAATCCAGTGCCTCACACATGCCAGGCAAGTGCACTAGAGCTGAGCCCCAGTCCCAGCTCCCAGGTTTTTATATTTTAATAAGGCATTTACATAACACGTTGCTTTTTGAAGAGATCGCAATACTTCTAAGAATCAAATTGGTGCAACCACTATGGAAAGCGGTATGGAGCCCTCAGAAAACTCAGAATGGAATCATCATTTGACCCAGCTATCTCATTCCTCTGTTTATACCCCAAAGACTTAAAACATCATACTACAGTAATGAGGCCACATCAATGTTTATAGCAGCTAGATTCACAATAGCTAAACTACGGAACCAACTAGGTGCCCTTAAATAGATGAATGGACAAAGAAAATGTGGTATATATATTTCATAGAATATTACTCAGCTTTAAAGAAGAATGAAATTATGTCATTTTCTGGTAAATGGATGGAGTTGGAGAATATCATGCTAAGCAAAATAAGCCAATCCCTAAAAAAACAAAGACCGTGTATGTTTTCTCTGATATGCAGATGCTAATTTACAAAAAGGGGTGGGGGGCACTAGAGAAGAATTGAGTTACTTTAGGTTGAGGGGAGTGAATGGAGGGGAGGGGACATGGGAATAGGAAGGATAAAAGTAAAATGAAACAGACATTATTACCTATGTACGTATATGATGCATGACTGATATGATTTTACAACACGTACAATCTGAAAAATGAAAATTATACCCCATTTGTGATATGCCAAAGTGCATATGCATTTTACTTCATATGTAACTAATTAAAACAAAATTTTTAATTAAAAAAAAGAAGAAGAGGAGTGCCCATTCACCTTAATCTTTGAAAAGTATGAAGTGAAAAAATTTGGAAACTCTGATGCAGTTTAGATTATTACATGAACAAATAGATGAGGCTAATCAGAGTGTGATCATTTACTAATAATTTAGTTGAAATTAGCCAGAGGGCACATAAAGGCTCATATTCCCAGTGCATTATCCTATGTTATTTTCCTGAAAATTACTAATTTTCTCAGAAGACTATAAACTGCTTCTACTTGAAAGCTTGGACTGGAACCTGAAAGCTCTGTAGTAACTGGTCTTGAGGAGGACCCCAGTGCTCCCCACTTCCTGCCTTCACTGCATTGTTTAGTTCCTTCCTACTTTGTCCCAGGGATGGTCTGATGACCAATAGTTCATGGGAGAAATAATGGTAGGTCACTTCTCAGATTAGATTATTGATGACTGCTATTTCCATCTTGGGTACTCACTCTCTCGTGTTCTTTTCTCTTTGTGAAGACTCTAACTAAGCCAGCAAGGAGCCAGAGCTTCCCAATGACCATGTGAATTAGCTTCAAAGTGGCTCTGCATTTAGATAATGAGCCTGAATGACTTTGTCTGAAACCTCTTGAAAGATCCTGATCCTGAACCACGGAGATAAGACACCCACAGATTCCTGACCCTCAGAAACTGTGAGATAATTAATGCTCATTGCTTAAAGCTCCTATGATCAGAAATTTTTTTTTTTTTTTAACAAAGAGATACTAGAAATTTTATGTTTTCTAACAGTTGAAAGTATGGCATAGAAATAAATAGAATACCAGAAAGGGAACATCTAGAGCTGGGTATGGTGGTACATGCCTGTAGTCCCAATGATTTTGGAGGCTGAGGGAGGAGGATTGCAAGTTCAAGACCAGCCTCAGCAATTTAGCAAAGGCCTAAGCAACTCAGCAAGACCCTGTCTCAAAATAAAAAATGAAAAGGGTTGGGGATATGGGTCAGTGGTAAAGCATTCCTGGGTTCAATCTCCAATACCTCTCCCCAACCAAAAAAAGAAAAAAGAAAGGGAACATACTTTCTACATGAAACATGATGAACAGGATTTGTTTTCCTAGGCTAAGATGTACAATTCCTAAATCAGACTATTATGAAAGACTAGAAATCTAAAATTCAGTAACCCTTTCCAAAAAGCATGTTGTGAGAACACTTGTAATGCACCAAAATCCATGTACACTAAATGTATATCTCTGATATTACTAAATTAGACAGTCATTTAAAATAGAAATATATGAAGCCTGATGTTAGTTGCTGCCTCAGTATTTCAACCCATGTTAAATCCCAAGGATCACTTGTCCTTATTTTCTTCAGTAAATGCTCAAACCAGTGCTTCACAAATGATCTATGGTAATGAAATTGTTTTTAAAAATTTACAATCTATCAAGAAGCAAGACTTTCATAAATACAGTAAAAATGAGTTGCTAAAAAATAAAATGAAAAGACATATGAGATGCAGGTGTATTCTTATGAATTTAATTTGTAAGAAATAATTTAATGATTATTATTAGTTGTGATAGATGTAAAATTCTCTGACAAATGTCTGCAGAGTTTCTAAATACTGACACTCTATTTCTCTACCCATCATGTTTAGCATAATAATTTGCCAACAAATCCCTATCTAGGAACCATACTTCCCTTAATTTCCTATGGACATTCTCTCCAGTATCCCACTGGTTTAGAGTTTGCAGACTACATTTCCCATAAATTCTTAGAAAATGGATTACACTTGCCCCTCTCAATTTTTCTTAACCTTCTTCTACTGCACACAATTACTCAATAATCACTGAAAATGGATTAACAATCCCAGTGGCAAATCCTTTTAGTGATGTGTGGTATAATTAGCCTAAAACCAATTACAATGGCTAAAAGTGCTGTCTCAAAAAAGAAATGAGGATTTTATTTCCCTTTTACCATTGTTTTTTCTAATGTTTTAAATTCAAAGATGATTACCTTTTTTCACCAATATCAGGTACCATTGCTTGAAGGTGTCCTCAAAGTTCTCGTGTTGGAAATGTACCCAATGCCAAAGAAGAGGCAATTAGGCCATGAGGGCTCTACAGAAACAATGAATCAATGCCCTTATTGGGAGAGTGGGTTAGTCATTGTGAGAGTGGCTTTGTTTGAGAATGGGTTAGTTATGATGAGAATGATCTTATTATAGAAGGTCAGTTTCGGGGCTTTATTGACTTTCCATCTTCCAACATGAGATAACACAGGGAGAAGGCCCTCCTACAATACCAGCATGATGATATTGAAATCCCCAGACTCCAAAACTATAAGAATTAAGTCTCTGTTCATTACAAATTACTAACTCTCCAGTATTCTGTTGTAGCTACAGAAAGTGGAATGTGACATCACTTTCTCCCTTCAGGCAGCATTGAAAATTATATTTCTCAATCCCATTCCAGCTGAGGAGAACTCCTGTCATCCCAGCAACTTGGTAGTCTGAGGCAGGAGGATCACACGTTCTAGCCTAGCTTCAGCAACTTAACAAGCCTCTAAGCAATTAAGCAAGACCCTATTTAAAAAAAAAAAAAAGTGCTGGGGATGTATCTCAGTGATAAAAATCACCCCCGGGTTCAATTCCCAGTACCAAAAGGACAACAATAAACAAACAGAAATATTCAAGTAAGTGCATCTGCAATATAATGGTGCCTATCCTAATTGTCCTGGTTTCAGAGTGATTAAGTTGAATCTACTCCTGACCTGCACTAAAAATAAAGCATGTGTGCAAGATAAAAACCTTGGTTGTGTTAAGTACTTAAGATTCCAGAATTAATCATTACTAGAGCATAACTCTGCCTATCCTGATTAATAGTCTTTTTAAAAAGGAGGATGAAGCAGAAAAAATAAGCACCAAATAATTATTTAGAAATGCAATAATTGTTAAATTCAAAAGTAAAAGGAAATGAAGAGTGGCATTCCTATATATCAGGAAGATATCAAAATACCATAAAGCAGGTAGCTTGTAAACAACAGAAACTTATTTCTCATAATGCAGATGTTGGAAAGCCCAAGATCAAGGCACTAGCAGATTCAGTACTTGGTGAGGGTTGCTTCCTGGTTCATAAAAGTATCCTTTTGCTGTGTCTTCACAAGGCAGAAGGGTAAGAGTCTTTTATAGGGGCACTGATCCCATTCCTGAGTGCTCTGCCTCAACATCTCCCTAATGCCCTGGAGGCTAGGATTTAACATAAGAATGCTGAGGAGACAGATCAAAATTCATTGCACTTGCTTTGGCATAATCATTTATTCATTAAAATGCATTCCAAAATTAACTGAAAATACATCATTCTTTATAAGTCAGATATTTTACCTAAGGTTTTCGTGCTACTATTTTATATGGAAAATTTCCTTTCATGATAGGGACTGACAAATAACATTGGCTTAAATTTGTGCATACCTCATGAAGAACAGAAAAGTTCTCTAGAATACAAACAAAAAAAGGCTCTTTCTCCTAGAAGTGCTTTAAATTTTCCATTCTTCACAACCCATTCTCTATGACCTTTCAGATTCCCTCAACTTGTTGAACTTTCAGCATTTATAGAACTATTTTAACACCCCCTCCACCTCTGATCCATCAAGTATCTCCACTTTAAAGAAGGTGCTACTATAGTGGTTAAGAACAGATCCTCATATAACATGATCACACTTGCCCCCTTCACAACATTTTTTTCACTTTCCACATTATTTTCTATATGAATAACCAATTGTGTGATCTGTTTTCATTCTTGAAAATGTATATCAATTTAACATTTGTCCCAGGTATCATTTTCTGATCCTTCTTGCTGACACTTAGCATGGTAATTTCCGTTATTGTATTTTACCTTAACTACCTTCACATTTCAAATTAATGCAGTCATCCTCACTTTATGATACTGTATTATCTGACCTTATATGAATTAGTATCTGATTAGTCATTTATGCAATCTTTAAGATCAAGCCAATATCTCTGCTTATTGCAACATCTAATCTACCATAAGCATACTCCTCCAAAACAAAAAGCTTATGAAATAATTATAATTACTCTCTGGGTTTTACCAAAAATCAATGAATTAGACCTTCTACTTGATAGTTTCAGTAATGTCAAATCATATTCTGATAAAATTAATCTTAACTTGTGTACCATTTTCTGCATGGCTAGATTCTAGTTGCATAAAAGCAAACATGGATCGATGCATTCTTCAGCATGAAATATGTCAGAAACCATGGGAGGAAATCATTCTGCAGTGCCCTGAAAGCTGAGTCAGTGCTTACCTGTAGAGGCAGGAGAGTCAAAGACATTGATTATCCATGTCTTTGTCTCTTCTGTTCCTTCTCCTTCTGGCTCTGACTTCATCTGTCAGTGAACCCTTTCACAGAATGTTTCTGAAAACTTACCAGAATTCCAGCCCTTCAGATCTGCCATATTTAATAGCAGATCTGAAGGGTTGGAATTGTTTATTCTAATAATTTATGGATGAGAATATCCTGTCTATATTCAGGAATACAAATGTATTCTCAGAGTAATATTCAAGTTTCTTTGTATTTGTTTCATCTTTACAATTCTACTCTTTCTAAGAGAAAAACCTTTAAATGTTAGGGAACAGAGTTAAAGAAAAGATCATTAGAATTCTTATGAGAGTTTGTTTTATTCTCAAAGTCCTCAAGGGCCTTTTCATTTTTCATTCACATTATAGTTTAAGTTCATAAATAGATAGGTTCTATCTCAACTTCAAAGCCTATAATTTGGTCTTTTATAGAAAAGTTTAAATGTAATTTTATTTAGCTTAAAATTATTTTAATCACTATTTTCTTCTGATCATATTTACTCACAATAACGTATGATGACTGAAGAGAGCAGAAAATAACTTTTGCATTTGATAACGGAGTGGATATTGTACCTGTTAAGAGGAGATCTCTGGTATTTTTCCAAGGTGTACTGAATAGCCAACAATAACCTTAACTGGATATTTTCATCCTATACAAAATAATCTGAGATCACATTCATCCAGAATGAAGTATGAGACTAAGGCCTAGAAATCAGGTGGCTCCTGTAAGTGCAAAGGGGGCTAACACCTGACTCATTACATCCTGAGGCTCACCTGAGACTTGAGGCCAGAAGCATTTCCAATGATACTTCTTGTTTTGTTTTTTTACCAAGTTACAGAGAGGAGGGTTTTTATCATGAATAAATTTTGGTGTCTGCCTTTCCTATTTTATTTATATAAATGAGAGGGAGAGAGAAGAATATAAACTATTTAATTATTTTAAATTATATAAAATAATGCCTAAAATTACATATTGACTTTCATTTGCCAAGTGGTTTACTATACATCTAACACAAGATGAGTTTAAAACACTTATTAGCACAGATCCAACAAACACTACCTGTTGTCTTTTTCAAAAATCAACATATATCATTACTTCAATGTGAAATGCATAAATCAAAAACCTTCAACACCAGTAAAGCAGTCATAAATCAAAACAAATGCAGTTCCTTTTCCTAGAGCAGACATGATCCCTAGAAATCTGTCAGGAATACCAAAAAGTGATTAAGGCCAAAGGGCTAGGGTTACATGCAACACAATATAGAAAAAGTCACTTTCCTCAGAAGCTGGAAGTAAAGAACAGAAGTAGTACATCAACCTCATCGGAGTAGTGGAGAAATCTTTTACATTATACTTGTGAATAAAGTAGAGAAATAAGAGGCAAGTATTTGTAGTTAAATAGACAGGAAGTTCCTTTTTTGCTGTAGAATTAGTGTATCTACCAAATGCAAAAGAAATGAATAAATAAGTTAAATACGTATCTAAGAGAAAAGAATGCCCAGCCATTAATCATGTGACTTACAACTTAGACCTAGACTGAAATTAAAGCATAGAAGACATATTTATCAATCTTTATGATGAAATACACGTGAAAGCATCAAACTAAATAAAAATTTAAAATTATTTTCTGGATAATTCTGGGGTTAAATCAACAAAATTTTGTTAAAAATGTATATAGTTTCTCTTTTTCAAAAAAATAAATAAGGATGTTCTCAACATCCCCTTTGCTTTAACAGTACTTCTTGTGAACAATCATGTCAGTTGACCAGAATGTCAATGACTCAGTAATACAAAAAAAAAAAAAAAAAAT
>NW_026000093.1:31063449-31074895 GCF_001458135.2 Marmota marmota marmota | reverse complement strand
TCAATGACTCAGTAAAAAAAAAAAAAAAAAAAAAAATCTTGGGCTGGGGATGTGGCTCAAGCGGTAGCGCGCTCGCCTGGCATTCGTGCGGCCTGGGTTCAATCCTCAGCACCACATACAAAGATGTTGTGTCCGCCGAAAACTAAAAAATAAATATTAAAAAATTCTCTCTCTCTCTCTCTCTCTCTCTCTCTCTCACACACACACACACACACACACACACACACACTCTCTCTCTCTCTCTCTCTCTCTCTCTCTTTAAAAAAAAAATCCAGTATGGATTAGGTTATACCAAGAACATTTCAGAAAGAATAAAATCATGGCATTTGCAGGTAAATGGATGCAGTTGGAGAAGATAATGCTAAGTGAAGTTAGCCAATCCCCATTAAAAAAAAAAAAAACAAATGGCAATTGTTTTCTCTGATATAAAGTGACTGACTCATAGTGGGGTAGGAAGAGGGAGCGTGGGAGGAATATACGAACTCTAGACAGGGCAGAGGGGTGGAAGGGGAAGGGAGGGGGCAGGGGGTTAGCAATGATGGTGGAATGTGATGGACATCATTATCCAAAGTACAGGTATGAAGACATGAATTGATGTGAACATACTTTATATACAGAAATATGAAAAATTGTATTCTATATGTGTAATAACAATGGTGATGCGTTCTGCTGTCATGTATTTAAAAAATAAAATTAAAAAACATTTCAGAAGAAGAGGAAGAGGATGAAAAGGATAAAGAAGAATGTAGTATCTGCATCTCTGAAAGAGACGAAGTCTAAGCTCAGCACAGATAAGGTGACATTTGAAATGTTACTTTTTTCCTATGCCTGACATTTAAAGAGAGTTGTTGGCAACACACAAAAGTACTTCCTAAAGTATGTCCAATGGAATGGTTACAGAAATTGGGCTATATTATCAAATGAGTTTGAAAAATACTAGATTAAACACAAGTAAACAGTTTTCTTTAACTAAGGCTCCCTCAGAAAATTGTTAGTGTGCCCTGAAAATTCTTAAAGGGCATGGTTTTTAGCCTTTCAGAGATAAATCTTTTAAACAGGGGTTCCACTATCAAATTTATCTCTTAAGTGGTGTCTCAAAAAGCATGCATTGAAAACTGCTCATCTAAAGAATGTTCAAAAGACCTTTGCATTAGTCTTAGTTCTCCAGGGGAACAGAACAAATAGGTTGTATATGTTCTATTTGTGAATATATACTATATAGTTAATACATCCTATGTTATATAAAATTTTAGACTACAATGATTTTTTTATAAAGGACCAGAGAGTATTTTCCATCTCCCCTCAAAGCCAAAACTATATAATTCTGCAGTTTTATAACAGGAAAGTGGCCATAGACATAGGTGTATTCTTATAAAGCTATATTTATAGAAACAGGCAAGATTTGGTCTGCAGGCTGCTGATTCCAAAGGCTTATCTTACATTCTATTGAGAAGTTATCTGCTTTAACTCCAAGAAATTTTCTTCCTTTTTTCCCCCATTGAGCAAAGATAAAAGTTCTTCCTTTATGCACCAGAATTGGTACAAATTTTATAGTTCTCCTCTAATTGTACTATGTAAATTAGTTACATATTCAGTTACTCCTCCAAACAGTGATTCTATGTTTTATTAGTATCTAACAAAAAAAAGCTAGCACCCTGTAAGTATTTAATCAGTGATGACTATTGAAAGAATGGATAAATAAATGACTGAATAGATGAATATAGATGTTAACTTGAGGGGGATCTTAAAAACTAGATGGGGCTTAGCAGATGACCCTTGAAATATAAGTGCAAAATACTTTTAAATCTAAAGGTAAACAGTTTGTCTTATTGAACAACTTCCTTCATTCATTCTACAACTATTGATCAAAGAGAAGCTGTTAAGGGCAGAGCCCTTAAGAATTAGCATTCTGTCAAGCAGTGCTTCCCAGAGTTGAAGACTATAAAGTACACTAAGTCACTGTACCCACTAAATGTGCCTATTATCGTCTGTGCATGAAAGTCCTTTTAAAAGTTAATGGGATCTGAATGCATATAACAGAATAAAAGCGAAGAATACCCAGACCAAATTACATAAGAATTTATGACACTCTGTCCCTGTACGTTGAATCAAGGGATTTGGGTTATTGAAGATAGCATTGTAATGAAGTCTTTTCATCTGTTCTACACATCTCTGTCCTTTCATTAGCTGTACATTGGAGAGGAGAGCATGGCACAGCACCAATGTGCAAATCCTTTGTTTGAGAAGGTCCCTAGGTCTTCACATCCCCTTTAAGAACCCTTAATCTTCTTTAATTAACTATGAACTCCTTAATTTGTATTATTATTCTGTCCACTGGCTCTCCTCATGCCCATCTGCTCTAATGTATATTTTATAAGTAATCCTCATATTTTAGATGCCATACCACTCTAGGCAATGGCTCATGCAATTATTGTTAATGTGATGGAGCATCATTTTCTGTTGCCCAGAAATTTAATATTTACATGGTGTAAATCTAAACATGTTCTTCAAAGTAAGTGTCTACGGTCAAGCTTGGAACAAACATCTGTATCACTCGAAGTTCCAGGTTTTAGCTTCATGTGTATGTTAGTAGCCTGAGCTTCCACAATGTTCTAATGGGATCTGGTTAATGCTAAAAACTGAAATTTCACTGGCACTAAGACAACATATCAAGGCTGAACTTCAGCCCCTTGAAAAATTGTTCTCAATCACTCAAGTATTTGAAGAATTCCCAGGATATAATCTCCATATTCTCAAAAGAAAATCTACTCCTGCTTGCTATTAATTGTGCTCTGCCATTTCTTGCTTAACATGATTAATAAATGGAGCCTTCAAACTATCACTGTGGTAAGAGATGGGAAGAAACAATGCTACCCTTTTTCTTATGTGCCTTTGGTAGGGTATAAGGGAGAAGGCCTTTTGCTCCAATACTTTATGTATTTCAATAAAAACAAGACAACTTTTTAATAGGTACTCTTAACACACAAGGATATATCCAGGAATCACAATGGTTCCAAATGAAAACTTCCAAACTATCTTCAGAATAATTATCTCCTCCCTCAATGTCTGCCCTCCCATTTGCCGTGCTTTGGTGAAGACAAAAGCATTGCTATATGAGCAATATTTTTTATCCTGAGTCTCTTTTCATTTAGTAAGTATTGTTTATAAAAATTAACAGAGCACAGCTATTCTGCTTCTAAAATAAAAATGAATAAAAGTTACCTAAATAATATTACTCATATCTTGTCAGAACAATCTGCTCTATGTGGGAAAGTGCATTGACTACTGTATCAATTTATATTAGAGCTGAGAAAGATCTTGCAAAACTCCTTCAGTTGCAATGTTCTACAAATGTGAATATTTGGATCCAGAAAAACCAAGGGAATTATTAGTAAGAACACAGATGGGAATTTAAAATATTTGTGATCATATACAACCTAATGCATAGCACAGTATATGTCCTTTTCCAAAGGAAAGCTTGTATTGAGAAAACATTGCCCATCAAAAATTACACTGAATTATTTTTGGCCTTATTCCATGCCCTACACCATATTTTAAAAGTTTTAAGGTAATACAGTCATTGCCTTTCAGAATAACATCTATGCAATCACTCCTTTTTTCTGCAACATGTGAAATCTTAAGAAAGCATTCTGTTTTTTTTTTTTCTATATTTATTGAATGGTGCCAAAAGAAAGGCCAAAGGACATCTTAGAAATTCTCATGGGCAAAGAAAAGAGAACATATTTCAGTGTCTTCTAAAAACAAAAGGACTCCAGGAATGGGAGCAATGAATTTGGTCTCTGACAGCATCTCCGTTTGTGATGGTTATTGGTTACAGGGCTTTACTGCTACCTGGAAGTGTAAATTGTACCCCTGAGATTGTTCTGCACGTAACCTTTAACTCATACTTGATAGCAAACAAATGAAAGAGAGGCAATACCATCAGATGTGATGATTTATTTTTAAAGCACAAGTTTTTTGTTTAATATAAATGTAAAAACATAACTTTCCCTTCAAGCCAGCCAGGTAGTTTAGGCAATTTATCAAACCAAAAGCACTGGAGTTCTGCAGTGAGAAAGGAAGGAAATGCATTTGTGCCCAAGTAATTGTCTTTCTCATCCTGAAATCTAGTCAGATAGATTCAGGGCAGAAATGATTCCAAATAATGATTACAATCAAACAAAGAAACTCCTTCATACAATTAGTCTAATTTCATTTCATCTTTAATTTTCAGAGGTAACTGCCACACAGCATATGTTAATTTTTCTTTTTGCTCTTTGAACAGTTTTGTGAATTTTTATTTTTTCAAAAAGACTCCTGTCAGCTGCTCATTCACATAATGAATACAGTCCTTTCAAAAGCCATTTTTCCCCCTTTGTGTCCTTTGATGCAAGGTATTTTATAACCTTTGCACAAATCCTGCCCGAATAAAAACTGATTCAAGGAGTCACTGTGTGAAGTGTAAGTTGAGTTGTAAATGCTTTATCCATTCATCCACTGGAGTATTTATTCAACACCTGCTGTATGCTATAAGCTGTAAACACAATAATCAACATAAATAACAAGATCCTTAATATTAAGGAACTTAAACTATAGTGGGGAGAGAAGAGTGAAAAGAGAATAATAAAAATGTATATATATTTTAAACAGGTAAAATGACTATAGGAATGGCAATTATCTAAAGTGAGTAAAGAGAAAGTTTCTCTAAGAAAGAGATATGTGAGCTCAAATTGGATGGCAAGATGGGTTGAGATATGAGAAGATCTATGGGAAAATATTTTTGGTAGAGGGAATAACAAATGTGGAGATCCCAAGTCAAGAAAGAGCTCCACATGTTTTGGGAAAAGAACGGGGGTCTCCATGTTTGAGCACAGTGAGTGATGGGGTAGTCACAGAAATAGGTCCTCAGGATCATATCATGCAGAATCTATAAGGTCATTGTAAAGGATTAGATTATTTCAAAGTATAATGGACAGAGATTGAAAGATTCTAAACAAAGATGTGATATGGAGGTCTTCAGGAAAAAGAAACACAGAAAGAATGTAGCAATTTTACCACAAACATACATTTATGTATTTGCTTGTCAGGGACAATACCTTAAACTTCTGGAATTTCACAGAATGATGGTATAGCACAATCATTCTGCAGATTGAATGTTTTCTTACAGTAGTTAGTTAATCAAACTTTTCTATGACATTGTTTTGAAGGTGTATAAAAGTGGAGAAAATATGATTAAGTGGTAGTACAGATACTAGGCACAGAAAATTGTGTTTAGTGGGGACTCTAGTGAATAAAAGAGATAACCTGAAACAAAATCCTGAACCCCAGGCACTTTGAAAAAATAAATACAAACGCTCCAAAACCTGAAAGACAGTTTGAATCATCAGGGAAAAATTATCTTGGCTAATAAACCATACATTCTCTGTCAAATACAGATGTCTATAGTGTGTTTTTATTACCAACAATCAAATTTCACAAAAATAGACATTCTATCATTCTATGTGTCTTGATTTATATCCTTCAAACGCACATTCACAATAGAGATATGTCAAGATCATTGTATTGTCTTGAGCAACTAATTAAAAAAGTAAAAATTTTAAAAAATGTCTTTGGGCTCAAAAAGAAAGTAAGTCAAATGAGAGAACTATTACATTGAATTAAAATATTATATATCACACTTCAAAAGCAGAAATAGGTGTAATGCTAAGACATTTCAAATCACAAAAAGAAAATAGACTATAGATTAAGTCCTTTCATCTGTTAAATTCTGTACCATTGGCCACACATTCTTAGACCCATGGGGGAAAATACACAAGAAATCATTTGCAGAATTAAAACACAAGAGTTTAAGAACATTTTCTGTGCAATATCCTGTACATTTTGAAAACTAAGTTCTTAATGCCACTGGGAGCTTCTAAATAAGTTTCGAGCAACATTTTATGAAGGTAAAAGCGAATATCTACTTAAAGATACAGCAGATCTGGTAAATATCTGGAATGTCAACTGTGTCAAAGAAATTAGATAAATAACAAGACTAGTTCAAAAAAATAGAATTGGTCTTTTGGGTGAACATTTGTATCTCCGCAAATATGGTTTCAGAAGATATCTTTTAAAAAAATGGAAAATTCAGGTTACCTGATGCCCCTTGAGAAGCTTCCATATTCCTGTTGACATGGAAAATATTCTGCTATTTTCCTCCTTTTGGGGCCTTTTCAACTATAAGACTCAAAGATCTTAGTGATGAGATACTCATCACTCCCATGTCATTTAGGTGTCCAATGTCATTTGTGTGTTCGGGTTTGGCAAGGACACATTCTGTTCTGAACTCAAAAATCAGAAGCCCAGAGAAAGATGAAAATACCCACCACTGACAATACCTAATTATCCCTCAACAGTATGATCAGTAGTTTTAATCAAAATTAGATAAATTTGAATTAAATTTGAATTCTTATTGAATATCTAAATTACATATGAAATTAATGAACTATAGATGCAGAAGAAGCAAAACATTAAAGATAATTTGAAGATACCTTTCTGGTTCCAAACTTTACTACATAAATTCAGCTCAATTTCTTCAATATTTCTCTGATAAGTCCTATTGTTCTTCCTGGGGAAAAAAAATGGAGGTTGGCACCAAATTTCTCTCACTAAAAAGAGAACAATGAAGTTTGGGCAACCCAGTAATTAGGAAGAAGAACAACACAGAAGTTGCAGCATGAAGCAGGTCTCTTGAGCTTGATTCTGACCCTTCTACTTAGTCATTAACCTGTATTTATAAAATGGGGAAACTGTGCCCACATCACATGATTGGTGAATAATTAAAGGCGAAGATATATACCAAGTGTTGAAGACTGTTCCAGGAACACATTCCATATATACAGTCGCAACTATATATACTTATTAATCATTGTGTTTTAAGAGGAAACCGAGTTTACACATTTAAGATAATTAAAAGTCAACTCAAGGCAGAGACTTTAAGAACACAACTAGCTTAGCAGAGGTCCAATCTAGACAGTAGACTTGGAATTTGTTAAACATATTGGCAATGAGGAAGGGGAATACTCTACTTCCCAACATAAGATTCCTGGAACAGTTTCAGAGATTTTGTAAAGATAATGGTAAATATTGGGGAACCATCTTAAGAACGTCATGGGACAACTTTAGAATCTTGCACTGAAAACTGTGCAAGCACACAAAGCCAAAAGCCACTGGCAGGGGGGAATAGATCAGAGTTTGCCAAGAACACCTCAATATCCAGGGCAAACTGAAAACTATACAAGTGCATATACATCTGCCAAAACTCTGCAAAGCATATTTGAAAGCAGATGTGTTCAAGTGCTAGTGACCTTTGTGCAACTTCCAGAACCCCCTTAGCCCTGCCAGAGAAGGTCAGGAGGTGTTCGATATTGAAAGCCCTTTGAGCAGCATTTCTCCCCAAGAGTACGTGAAACCACTGCCCAAGCCGAGGAGGGATTTAGACACAGGTCTACAACACTTTAGGACTATTTCCTCTTAGACACAGGAGAACATATTGTTGCCTGGCACACCACAGAACTATCAAAGCCACCCATGTTTATACCAGAGGTGGGCAGGTTGAGGTCTGTGTAGACTGGTGACAGAGCCTCAAGAATTTTAATCCATTTAAGATTAGTGTTTTATTTCACTGGTATTGTGTTCTGTGTTAATTGGCTCAGTTTCTCTCCATTATTTGATATTACCTACTTTAATCCAATTTTATGTATTTTAATGTGTTCCTTGGATTTATTCTCAACACCTATTTCCTCTATGTTCTCTTTTATATTCTTTCTTTTCTTCTGTATTTCTTTCTCCTTCTGTTGCCCTTCACCTTCTCCTCTTCCTCCTCTTCCTCCTCTTCCTCCTCCTCCTCCTCCATCTTCTTTCCATATCTTTATATTCTATATAGCTTAATGTTAATTTACTTTCTTTAATAACAAATGCTTCAGTTTAGTACATCAGTTACTTTCCACTTTTGGATTAGAAGAGTTGTAGAAAAAAATTTCAAATACAAGAGATTCACCTCACCAACCAGCATGGGAGCCAGGGACCAGCGTAGACCTGGGTCCATCCTGCCACCTGCATACCCCCCCCCCAGGAACTCCAGCCCCTCCCATAAACTGCACAGGAGCCCAGTCCCAGCATAAGTCTGGAACTGCCCCCCACACCACAACCTGGGATCCCAGGTCTAACCCACTTCTATCTTGAGACACTGCAGCAATCCCCATATCTTTCCACACACAGTAGCCTCTACCTTGGGACAACAAACAGGGCCTATAAGGAGCTGCATCTTGTTGCAGGCATCCCAAAGCCAGTGTAAGGGTCTCCCTTTCAGCTCCACTTCTGAAATATGTTGCATCCAGCTTGGGACACCCCTACTGCTACCTGAAGTTAGTTCCTGCTATTGCCGCCACCACCTATAGTTGCAGTAGCATCGATCCTGGGACACTGGCAGGGTCTGGAAGCCCAACACCAAAATGAGGTACAGAAAATCAGCACAGATACAACAAGGTTATAGAGTAGAAACTGTAATACCTCAGATCCACACTGTAAGAAAGGAAGTCACATAGACAATATGAAAAAATAAGGGAGGAAAGTGCCCCCAAACAAACCAGGATACTACAATAACAGAACCCAAGGACAGCACAGTTGATGAAATGTCAGAGGAGGAGTTAAGAAAGCTCACAATATGCTGCCTTCAGGAGACTCATCTGATAGGAAAAGACATACACAGGCTGAAGGTGAAAGGTTGGGAAAAATCATACCACTCACATGGCCCTCGGAAGCAAGCAGGAGTGGCCATACTCATATCAAATAAAATAGATTTCAGGCCAAAGTTAATCAAAAGGGATAAAGAGGGACACTACATACTGCTTAAGGGAACCATACACCAACAAGACATAACAATCATAAATATATATGCCCCAAACAATGGTGCAGCTATGTTCATCAAACAAACTCTTCTCAAGTTCAAGAGTCTAATAGACCATCATACAATAATCATGGGAGACATCAACACACCTCTCTCACCACTGGACAGATCTTCCAAACAAAAGTTGAATAAGGAAACCATAGAACTCAATAACACAATCAATAACCTAGACTTAACCGACATATATAGAATATATCAACCATCATCAAGCGGATATACTTTTTTCTCAGCAGCACATGGATCCTTCTCAAAAATAGACCATATATTATGCCATAGGGCAACTCTTAGAAATTATAGAGGAGTGGAGATAATACCATGCAGCTTATTTAACCATAATGGAATGAAACTGAAAATCAACAATAAAAGCAGGAAGGAAGAATCCTACATCACTTGGAGAATGAACAATATGTTACTGAATGATCAATGGGTTACAGAAGACATAAAGGAGGAAATCAAAAAATTCTTAGAGATAAATGAAAACACAGACACAACATATCAGAATCTATGGGACACAATGAAAGCAGTTTTAAGAGGAAAACTCATTGCTTGGAGTTCATTCTGCAAAAAAAGAAAAAAAACCAACAAATAAATGATCTCATACTTCATCTCAAAACCCTAGAAAAAGAGCAAAACAACAGCAACTGTAGAAGAAATAATTAAAATCAGAGCTGAAATCAATGAAATTGAAACAAAAGAAACAATTGAAAAAATTGACAAAATTAAAAGTTGGTTCTTTGAAAAAATAAATAAGATCGACAGACCCTTAGCCATACTAACGAAGAGAAGAAGAGAGAGAACTCAAATTACTAACATACGGGATGAAAAAGGCAATATCACAACAGATGCTACAGAAATACAGAAGACAATTAGAAATTATTTTGAAACCCTATATTCCAATAAAATAGAAGATAGTGAAGACATCGATGAATTTCTTAAGTCATATGATTTGCCCAGACTGAGTCAGGAGGATACACACAATTTGAACAGACCAATATCAATGGATGAAATAGAAGAAGCAATCAAAAGACTACCAACCAAGAAAAGCCCAGGACCGGATGGGTATACAGCGGAGTTTTACAAAACCTTCAAAGAAGAATTAATACCAATACTTTTCAAGTTATTTCAGGAAATAGCAAAAGAGGGATCTCTTCCAAATTCATTCTATGAGGCCAACATCACCCCGATTCCGAAATCAGACAAAGACACCTCAAAGAAAGAAAACTGCAGACCAATATCTCTAATGAACCTAGATGCAAAAATTCTCAATAAAATTCTGGCAAATTGGATACAAAAACATATCAAAAAGATTGTGCACCATGATCAAGTAGGATTCATCCCTGGGATGCAAGGCTGGTTCAACATATGGAAATCAATAAATGTTATTCACCACATCAATAGACTTAAAAATAAGAACCATATGATCATCTCGATAGATGCGGAAAAAGCATTCAACAAAGTACAGCATCCCTTTATGTTCAAAACTCTAGAAAAACTAGGGATAACAGGAACATACCTCAATATTGTAAAAGCAATCTATACTAAGCCTCAGGCTAGCATCATTCTGAATGGAGAAAAATTGAAGGCATTCCCTCTAAAATCTGAAACAAGACAGGGATGCCCTCTCTCACCACTTCTATTCAACATAGTTCTCGAAACACTGGCCAGAGCAATTAGACGAAAGAAATTAAAGGCATAATGATAGGAAAAGAACAACTTAAATTAGCACTATTTGAGGATGATATGATCCTATACCTAGCAGACTCAAAAGGTTCTACCCAGAAACTCTAGAGCTAGTAAATGAATTCAGCAAAGTGGCAGGATATAAAATCAACACGCATAAATCAAAGGCATTCCTGTATATCAGCGACAAATCCACTGAAATGGAAATGAGGACAACCACCCCATTCACAATATCCTCAAAAAAATAAAATAAAATAAAATACTTGGGAATCAACCTAACAAAAGAGGTGAAGGACCTATTCAATGAAAACTACAGAACCCTAAAGAGAAATAGAAGAAGACCTTAGAAGATGGAAAGATATACCTTGTTCATGGATAGGCAGAACTAACATCATTAAAATAGCGATATTACCAAAAGTACTCTATAGGTTTAATGCAATGCCAATCAAAATCCCAACAGCATTTCTCGCAGAAATAGAAAAGGCAATCATGAAATTCATCTGGAAAAATAAAAGACCCAGAATAGCAAATGTAATTCTAAGCAGGAAGAGTGAAACAGGCGGTATAGCGATACCAGATTTTAAACTATACTACAGAGCAATAATAAAAAAAACAGCATGGTGCTGGTACCAAAACAGGCGGGTAGACCAATGGTACAGAATAGAGGACACAGAGACCAATCCACAAAACTACAACTACCTTGTTATACAAAAATACATATAAGAGGATGAGAGGATGTGAGGAAAAGGGGAAAGAAAGAGAGAGAGAGAGAGAGAGAGAGAGAGAAATGAGTTACGGTTGATGGGGTAGAGAGAGGGG